>NW_028270167.1:55213562-55458562 GCF_037043375.1 Chiloscyllium plagiosum
ATCATTGCACATAAAATTTGGGGTTAATGTTGGGAAGATTACCTACTCCAATCGCTTTGTTTTGCATTCCGAATACGCCAATGATGCAGACAAAATGTTGACTCCTGTATCTCCAATGTTATTGTCATTCAACCTAACAGCCAAGAAAAAAAAACAATCAAGGAATGGGAAATCTCTCCGATTAACATAACATAAACTTCACCTTACAGAAACTCCATCCAATTGTTTCTCATTGACACACTGAGGCATGGGTAGATAGAACAGTGTTGTGCAGTATTAGAAAACAGATTGAAATCTTGCATAACTATTCTCACTGAATTAGTTGGTGACCAGTGAACACATATTTCAAACAGTAGATTAATTGCTTGAATGGTGAAAAATGAGAGGTGTACAGTTCTTATCATATATTTTACTCAGTAAATTGCTGTTACTCGTTCACTGACTGAAAGGCTATTGACAGTACAACCCAGTACAACTCTGAAAAGAGGAATTTGATATATACCTGAAGAGAAAACATGTGATAGCTTTGAGGGAAGAGGAGGGGAATAGCATGAAGTGTGTAGGCCATTTAAGGAGCCAGTGCAGACATAATTGGCCAGATGGCCTTATTATGTACTACCCATTTTATGACCTGGAAATAGAATATATATTTTAACCCAAAACTGGACACATGGGATTCAGGGAGAGCTTGCCAATTGGCTTAACAGCAGGAGACAAAGTGGAGGGTTGTTTTTCACACTTGGAGGCCTGTCACCACCAATGTTCCATGGGGATCGGTTCTGGCTTGTCTTTTGTTTGTCACTTATAGAAACGATTTGGATGAAGGCATGGTTAGTAAGTTTGCAAATGATATCAAAATTGGTGGCATAGTAAAGAAGAGGATTTTCTAAGGGATTTTGACAAAATGAGTCAATGGGTTGAGAAATGGCAGATGGAGTTCAATCTAGATAAATGCATTTTGATACAACAAACTTGGGGAGAGGTTAATCAGTTAATGGGAGGGCTTTGGGCAGTGTTGTACAACAGAGGGAGCTAAGGATTCAGGTACATAATTCTTTGAAGTTTGCTTTGGTGAGGCCTCTTCTGGAATACTGTGTCCAGTTATAATCACTTAGGTAAAAGAAGAATATTGTTAAGGTGGAGAAGGTTCAGAAAAGGTTTACCAGGAAGCTTTGATATGGAAGGTTTGAGTTATAAGGAGAGGCTGGATAGACTGGGATTTTTTTCCACTGGAGCATAAGAGGTTGAGAGGTGACCTCAGAGGGTTATAAAATCATCAGCGGCATAAAAAGGCTTAATGGTAGGTGTCTTTTCCCGAGGATGGAGGATTTCAAGACTAGGGGCACATTTTTAAGGTAAGAGGAGACAGAGTTAAAAAAGTCACAAGAAGAAATTGTTTTAAACTCAGAGGGTAGTTCCTGAGGAAGTGGTGGATATGGGTGCAATTAGTGGCAGATGGAGTTTAATTCAGATAAATGCGATTTGCTGCATTTTGGGAAAGCAAATCTTAGCAGGACTTATATACTTAATGGTAAGGTCCTAGGGAATGTTGCTGAACAAAGAGACCTTGGAGTGCAGGTTCATAGCTTCTTGAAAGTGGAGTCGCAGGTAGATAGGATAGTGAAGAAGGCGTTTGGTATGCTTTCCTTTATTGGTCAGAGTATTGAGTACAGGAGTTGGGAGGTCATGTTGCGGCTGTACCAGACATTGGTTAGGCCACTGTTGGAATATTGCATGCAATTCTGGTCTCCATCCTATTGGAAAGATGTTGTGAAACTTGAAACGGTTCAGAAAAGATTTACAAAGATGTTGCCAGGGCTGGAGGATTTGAGCTATAGGGAGAGGCTGAACAGCTTGGGGCTGTTTTCCCTGGAGCATCGGAGGCTGTGGGGTGACCTTATAGAGGTTTACAAAATTATGAGGGGCATGGATAGGCTAAATAGACAAAGTCTTTTCCCTGGGGTCGGGAAGTCCAGAACTAGAGGGCATAGGTTTAGGTGAGAGGGGAAAGATATAAAAGAGACCTAAGGAGCAACCTTTTCACACAGAGGGTGGTATGTGTATGGAATGAGCTGCCAGAGGATGTGGTGGAGGCTGGTACAATTGCAACATTTAAGAGGCATTTGGATGGGTATATCAATAGGAAGGGTTTGGAGGGATATGGGCTGGGTGCTGGCAGGTGGGACTAGGTTGGGTTGGGATATCTGGTCGGCGTGGACAGGTTGGAGTGAAGGGTCTGTTTCCATGCTGTACATCTCTATGACTCTAAAAGATATTTCGATAAATACATGAGAAGGAAAGGTTCGGAGGGATATGGGCCTGGAGCAGGCAGGTGGGACTAGTTTAGTGGGATTACGTTCAGCATGGACTGGTTGGACCAAAGGGTCTGTTTGCATGTTATTTGACTCTATGACAAGTTGAACGCAAGACAGAAAATTGATTGTCTTATATCCATTTTTTTTAAACATTTGTGCAATTATATCCCATTGAACTCATCCATATGTAATCCAGCAAAGAGTAAAAGTAATGGTTAATTGTGAGGCATTATTGCCCTGCTTGGATAACACAACAAAGAAAAAGACTTATAGACATCAATCAATCAATAAATTCCTGCTTCTCTGATGTATTTAACAATCACATGCCATGTTTTCAGTTCCAAGCAGAATGGATAATAGTTTATCCCAACATTCATGTAAAATATGTGGTGATGAGCTGCCCAATCTCCCTGCTGCTGAGGTGAATGGTGAATTTGGTGCTACCACAAAGGGCAGATCATGCCTCCTGTAAATCACAGACTGTTGAACCTCTATTTCAAACCCACCCTGACCCTCACCCGTAACAGTTTCAGATACATGAATGGCAGCCTTGCTGTGTTAGCAACGTATTCTGCATTGAACTAGGTACAGCATTCACTTACTATTTATCTAGTGAATGGTTGGGTCAAACACAATATCAGATTAGCTTTGGTTTGTAAATGTAAACTACAAAGGATGATATTCATCTCTGCAATGGCACACAATTGGTGACAGAGGTTGGGTTCAACAGTTTGATTTGCCACCTGATCTCCATTGCTATTCTTTGTCAGTGAACTGTGTTCAGTCACATACCAGGTCTGTTCATTTAATTGAGGGCCTCTTAGGATTAGTGTTCAAACCTTCGCCAACTTTTCGTTTAATTTATTATTTTATCAATTTTGATTTGTAACTGTGAACTGCAATGAGCTGGAGATGATCTTTGGATTGTGAACAGCAACTTGTGTTTCAACAAAACAAACAAACAAGTTGCTGTTTGTTCGCGAGGTGGGGCCTCACAGGTAATGGCAGGTTAGCTCTTGATCAATAGGATCCTGTAGATGTTTCAGCACAGTGGGAGAGCAGCACATTGAACCAGATAAGAAATGTTTGGGAATTGATCAGGCCAGTACCTGGGAATTGTTGTGAACAAGCCTAGGATAGAACATAAAATCAAAAGGACTGTGGATACTGGACATAAGAAACAAGAACAAAAATTGAGGGAAAAGCGCAGCAGGTCTGGCAGCATCTATGGATAGACATATTTCGGTCCAATGAGCTTTCCTCAGAACAGCAATTTCCATTTGTTTCTGGGAGAGAACGAGATGGTCAAACATGATCACAGTTTAAGTTGGTTTTTGGCTGTGCTTTTGAGAGAATGAACTTAGCTATTGACGTTACAGCATGAAGATTTAAATGCTCCCTGCCTAACCTTCCACTTTATTTCAGAATTTCAGTCCTCAGAGTGAATTCAAAGGTGGCACAGATCGATATCTTCAGAAAATTAACAAAGAAACCATTAAATATACATTGAGAGTAAGATATGAAAACCACTTAATCTGGCCAGTTTTGTTACTTTATTTTAATTATCCCTTCACTGTGTTTATTTGTCTGTCTGTCTGTCTTTTGTGTGAATTGCCCTGAAAACAAGGTTATTGGTTTCAAACTTTGTTGTTTAAGTTTGCTCTGCTAAAGTTCCTATATTGGTAATAAATTGCTTTTTTTTGTTGTTTCAGTTATTAACCTACCGTTTCATTATCAACAGAGTCTGTGATTGGTTATAAAGTCTGGTTAGGAATTGTTGAGGTTAAGATCTTTGAAGGTTTTAATTTTACTCTGTTGTGAACACAGAGGTACGATGATTTGGCTCGGTTCTTTGTTTCCTTGTCATAGCACTAGTTAAAGACTCTGCCAGACTCCTTGTGGCTTTGAATGTCTCACAGTGTAAGACCAACCAAGTTAGCCTGGTGCTTTTTTTTTGTTATAGTTAGAGCACTCAGTATCAAGGTCAATGCGGTAGTAGCGTTAAAAATAAATAAAAAGCATGGAAAACTCCTTGACTCTCAGAAAAAAAACGAATAGTAATTGTGATTCAGCTACTATAGTGACAAGTGGCTCAACAATTAGCATTGTTTCCTCACAGCACTAGGGATCTGGGTTTGATTCCACCCCTGGGTGACTGTTGTGTGGAGTTTGCACATTCGCCCAGTGTCTGGGTACTCCGGTTTCCTCCCACAGTCAACTATGTGCAGGTTAGATGGACTGATCATGCTAAATTGCCCATAGTTTCCAGGGATGTGCAGACTAGATGGGTTATAGAATCATTAGAGATGTACAACAAGGAAACAGACCCTTAGGTCCAACTCGTCCATGTCGACCAGATATCCTTAATTAATCTAATCACATTTGCCAGCATTTGGCCCATATCCCTCTAAATGATTCCTATTCATAAACCCTCCAGATGCCTTTTAAATGTTGTAATTGAACCAGCCTCCAACACTTCCTCTGGCAGCTCATTCCATACCCATACCATCCTTTGTGTGAAGAAGTTGCCCCTTAAGTACCTTTTAAATCTTTCCCCTCTCACTCCCAGATCCCAAGGAAAAGACCTTGCCTATTTACCCTAAATATATTCCTCATGACTTTTTAAACTCTATATATAAGGTCACCCTCAGCCTTCAATGCTCCAGGGAAACCAGTCCCAGTCCATTCAGCCTCTCCCTATAAGTCAAACGCTCCAACCCTGGCAACATCCTTCTAAATCTTTTCTGTAGCCTTTCATGTCCCTTAGGAAATGCAGGGATAGGGGAGGGGTCTGGATGGGATGCACTTCAGAGGGTTGTTGCAGACTAGATGGTCCAAATGACCGTTTTCTGCTCTGTAGAGATTCTATGAAATTTATATCAGGTGGAATTTACAAGAGAAAATCAATGGGTCATTGCAGACATGTTATCTAATTTCACCCGGATCAATACATACCTTAGAACTTTGCACTTGTGGATTGCAGGGGCCAATCGTTTGATCCCCTCCTCCTGAATATAACATTTCTCCAAATTCAACTCCATCACTGATTCACAAAGTTGTTCAACATGAGACATTACAAAACAGTCCATTGGGTTCAATCTCAGTGCATTCTTTGGATTGGAGTCCCCAAAGTTCAAACGCTCCACAGATCCAATGGTCTTCTGAACTAAAGCTCTATTCTGAGACTCCGACAAATAATGGAATATGTTCAGCAGTTTCCTCTTTCCAGTGACTCTGTCCATGTTTTTGATTTCTGCCTGAACATTGACCTGCAGCCAGTCTATCACCTGACAGGTCGTGTGATGAGACAGCGGACCCAGGAATGGTTCCAGATTTCGGGATGAAGTGGATGTTGAAAGACCAACTAAAAATCGAATAAAAATCTCAAACCGACCATCATCCTTCTTAAAAGCACAGTGAAGCGTTTCCACCACGTTCTGATGCTTTGGACTCAAATACTGAGCCAGGGCGGCCAAGAATTCCTGGATGGTAAGGTGGAGAAATGTGTACACAATGTTTTTAGCTGTGTCATCCCTTTCCAAGATCTCCATCATGAATCCTGAAATGAATTTGCTGGACTCCAGCTGGTGCTGAATTAAGTGATTCTCATTAAAAACAATTCTCCTTTTCGAAACTCCCTGGTAAGCCAACTCCCCGAGTCGCTGTAAAACCATCCGCTGGTCCTCAACATCTCGCTTGTGGTTGTCCAAGAGATTGGAAAGGTAGATGGAGAAAAGTTGAGTGATGGTTTTGGGAAGAGGTTGCTTGCACTTCAGCTGTGTAAAGAGCGGGCCTAAAGTTGAGCAAATGATCCAGCAATATGAAGGGTTGTAGCACATGGTGTACAGGATCTCATTCTCCTCGATGTGTTTGAAGACATTGGTAGCGAGTTGCTCACTGCCAAAAAACTTTCTGAAAAACTCTTTTCTTTCATCAGCAAGAAAGCCCAGCATCTCAGCCCAAAGGTTGACATTGGCCTTTTCCAATGAGTCAAGGGCAGTCGGCCGGCTGGTAACCAGCACAGAACAACCTCTGAGCAGCTGCTGCTGTACCAGGGAGTGCACCATTTCAAAAACTTCACATCTGCAGTCAGGCGCAACACAGTGATTCGCAGAGACATCACCAGCCACGCGGCCAGTGAAATCAATCTGGTGTTTGTACTCATCTACTCCATCAAAAACCAAGAGAAGATATTCAGGTTTCATCCAGATATCTTCAATTATCTTTTCTAAATAAGGGTACTGATCCAATACGATTTCAGTCAGAGAAACGGCTCTGTTGATGGCATTAAGATTTCGAAATGTGAAATGTAGAACAAATTGGAACTGAGGATAGATGTTTCCTGCTGCCCATTCATGGACCATCCTCTGCACCATTGTTGTCTTACCAATGCCAGCCACTCCACTAACCACCGTGGTGCCAGACAGGCTGGAGTGGCCAAAACTGCTCCTGAATAATTGATCAATCCGGATTTTTTCAAGTTCGCTGGTAACGTACTTCCATTGCCATTCTTCATGTTCCCTGCCTCTGGAAAGGAGCTCATGTTCCACTAGTCTCCGTTCACGCAGAGTGGAAATAATGATAAGCTCCGTATATCGATCAGTGAGGGAAATGGTCATTATTTTGCTGTCTCCTTTGATGGTGTGTTTGACCACATGCTTGGTTTGGTGATCTTGTATACCTTTCATGACAATGATCAAAATTATGTTGGCATTGTTCTTATTTGTTAATTAACTACATTAAAACAATTAACGAGAAGCAAGGAGGAGTTTGAGTTGGGTAGCAATACAAAATATGTGAGTTGAATCCAAATTTTACTATGCTGGACTCCCTGTCTATTCTGAATCTTCATGTGAATCTACCTATACCCAGCTTGACCCCATATTTGATTTCATGAATTAACAAGTCCGAGACATAGATGAAGCAAATCTTATCTCGATATGAGCCTAAATATGTTTCCAAGTCAACTAATTGCCTGGCCAGACAATTGAGTACAGTCTTTGACACAGCCACTCTACGTCAGTAAGATTTCAGCCAATATGGGCTCTTCACAAATCCAATGTTTCAGCACTGTGTGTAGAAATGTGTTTCTGGGATATGTGACTTATTGAAAAACAATTCCTTATCTAGTCCTGGTTGATCAATTAGGTCAAGCTAATATCATTGTAGCCCTATTTGTGCCTTCATTCAATGCCCAAACAACATGTGTGCAATCTGATACATGTTGAACTCTAGTACATATGCAGTCGGTAGAAATATGACACTTGGATGTTTAAAGATTCTGTTTCTATACGTGACCCATAACCTCACCTTCTTTAGGTCACTGTGCGTTTCAAGTCATTGCCCAGGGTGGAGCCGACATATGAATCAAGACCTTCTTCAACCAGTACATACATATCAGTTCAGTCTGTCCACACTATGGGACCACACTCTAACTTCTGTATTCATCAGATCTGACTTCATCAGTAACTAGTCTAGAACCAATTGTGATCCTATAAATGACATCATCTTTACTCAGTCTGTAATGTATTTGATTTAAGCTTTAACTGGGTCTGGAGCTTTATGTGACTCCAGCCCAATGCAGACTTTGTAGACTCCGAGACTCTGGCGATATTGTGGTTTACATTTGCATAAAGCCACCCGAAGGCCTTGTATTGACAGTAAAAGCAAGACTTCTTTTCAGACCCTGATGTGACTGAAGGGAAAAGAAATAATGGCCTGACAAAATACCAGGGAAGATTTTGAAACCAACTGACTTGCAAAACTGAATGTGACTTTGTGGTTCAGCATCTAAAACTGGAAGGTTGGGCTCAGTCTGCTCCAGAGCAGCTGGGAAAATCAAAATGAGCATTCAGCAATTTACGACAAAGCTCAATATCACACATGTGGCATATAATCTGTGGCAGATGGAACACTGTCCATGCCCAAGTTCCAGTTCATTTGCTTTGTGTTGTAACTTGGATTGCATTTTATAGAAACAGTTCATGGTAATAATTTGGAGGGTTTGTTTCCTTTCAGTGATGAAATGTGAGACACAAATAAAATGTTAGAACTTAATTAATGCGGTACGTTTTTATGATTAACGATTACTTTTATTTTGACTTACCTTTGAGGTGATCTGATAGCTCTCCTTCCATCTCTCCGATGCGTGCATTATAAAGCAAGTCAAAACCTGGGAAAGATGTTTCATTTCATTAGTAGTGTGTGGCAGCCTCACCCATTAAAGATGAAACTTTATTGCTGGAACAGCACAGCAGGTCAGGCAGCATCCAGGGAACAGGAGATTCGACGTTTCGGGCACAGGCCCTTCTTCAGGAATGAGCAGAGAGTGTTCAGCAGGAGAAGATAAAAGGTAGGGAGGAGGGACTTGGAGGAGGGGCGTTGGAAATGTGATAGGTGGAAAGAGGTCAAGGTGAGGGTGATAGGTCGGAGTAGGATGGAGGCGGAGAGGTCAAGAAGAAGACTGCAGGTCAGGAAGGCGGTGCCGGGCTGGAGGGATTCGGCTGAGACAAGGTGGGGGGAGGGGGGGATGAAGGGAGACAGACTTTGGTCCAACAAAAACCTACGGTGATTATGACCGGATTAGGATTGATTTGTCCCCCTGGGACCTATGGGCATATCCTCCCGCGATCGGGATTGTCACTAAAGGGGATTGATGTAATGGCAGGAGTAATTGACGCGGACTACCAAGGGGAATTGGGAGTAGTCCTGGTCAACATTACATCTGGACCTTATGTGATACAGAAGGGAGACAGAATAGCACAATTAGTTATTAAACCATGTAACCTCACAACGGTGGAAGAGACGGGAGCTCCCGTTAAGGTTACTGAGCGTGGGACGGGGGGATTTGGGTCTACTGACACTAAGGGTGCCAAGGTATGGGTACGCCAGACAACTGGTCCCCCCAAACCGGCAGAGATCATAGCCCAAGGAAAAGACAGTCTGGTCACCATTATGTATCCTGGGGAATCAGTCTGGAGGAGTGTGCCAGCTCAGTCGTTGGTACCCTTATCAAAACAAAATGTAGGTTGGAAAATTAGTAGTGAGGAACGACAGCAAGATGATTTTAAGTGCGCGGCAAATCAATGGTGTGCAATTTTAGATCTCACGAGTGATTGTCAAATGTATACTTGTGTACGATGTTATAAGGGGAGAAATGTAACTTTGATAACCCCTAACTGTACATTGATGTTGAATGCAACGGTGAATATGTGTCATTGGAATATAACCGCTCGTGAATGTGAAAGCTCAAACGGGACACGATGGAACATCACGACTGGAGATGAAGACATCTGGATCAGCAATGGAACAGTTATTCAAAACCGGACTCGAATGTTATGGCTGATCTTGGTGCGCCCTAACGTCTCTGACGCGCACCGCACACAGTTGGCTCCCATTATGTCAACTTGTCAGCAGATGGCCCAGGCAGTACTGCACACTGATGTTCACTGGCAGGTGCGGCTGCCGGCTATCCCAGAATGCCAACATAAGAGGAGGCGGCGTGCATGGTATGACACTCTACGGGGAGGTGCAGGAACTGTCATGGGTATCTCAAATGCTATTGACTCTGAGGTAACCCGTACTAAATTATCTAACACGGGACAGGCCACCTCACAAGGACTACATACTATTGGAAGGTGGATGCCATCCGTAATGATGACTCAAGGAGAGACAGCTGAAATAATGATACGATCTCTGCAATGGGAACTGGATGTCTGGGGTGCCACTCAGGAACTGTTTGAGAACATTACGGCTCAGTTAAATTGGACTGCCTGTCATATTCAAATGTTGCATGCTCAAATACAGAAAGAACGCTTTTTGCGTGTGGTAACATCCCCCAATGTACAAGCGTGGAGGGGAATATGGAATGTATCTGAGAAATTGTGGATGATAACCCATCCATAGTGTAACGCAACTATGTGTAACGGATACTTTGTTACCATGAATGTAACCCACACTGTTACGGTCTGTCGATATTATGTATTACCAGTGATTGCATCTTCTGGATATTATTTTCTGAAGACAAGGGGACAGTGGTTTAGCCCAGATACCAATATTACCTATGATCTGTCCGCTTGTGAACAGACTGATCAGGGGAAAACTTGCCTACTGATGGACAGGTATCGGGACCCTTGCTTGACTAAGGGAACGGCCCTGTGCGAATGGACTGTTGAAACTCCAAGGGACATGATGTGGCAGATTGGGCCACACACGCTCTGTGTGGCTACCGATAATCCACATCCTATCGGGATGCCTCTCAAATGTCTATCAGTGGCACTGGCAGATCTTTATACATGGACAGGAGGTAGTACATGCTGCCCGTGTAGTGGACGTGGAGTCAGCTCATCATTGGTGGGACATATTGAGTGGTATGTCCTCCACTGCGGGAACATTCCTGTTCCCACCCTTGTCGATCCTGGTAGCGGTCCTGGTGATTTTAACATGCTGTAATGTCCTGACTTGCTTGTATATTTGGCGTGTACGTAGGCGCTTGTTAGAAAGAATACATATGGGCATAATGTAACACATGTATTGGGCCAAGCAGTGGAATGTGGTGTGTCCCAATACATGTGTGCTCATAATGTAACACATGTATTGGGCCAAGCAGTGGAATGTGGTGAAAGGGTTAAAATTGTGTCCCAATACATGTGTGAATCTAACCGGAATGGAGGTGTTGCTTAGTCCCGTGTGAATCCTATTACACACCTCCCCGTGTGAATCTTCTTATCTGTATGTAACCAGAATGGAATGTGTTTTTTAGCCTTGCTCTGCTGTTCACATGAATGTTTATATCTGGAAAAGAGTATATCAGCTGGAAAAGTCTCCAGTTCGGTGAGTCTGCTCCGGGGTTGCGTTTAACCGCCGAGCGTGGGTTGTTGGCAACCGCTCTACGAGAACTGACGGCTCCCAGTTCCAGTAACACGTAGAGTGAGTATAAACCAGACCCGTTGTAAGTACGAGACCTGGTTGTGGCGACGCTGCGGGGAATAAAACACTTATATTCTAGCAGACTCGCCTCTTGGCTGTTTGTTCTGTGTCAGACTACTTTCCTGCGAGCCTGGTCCTTGACCTTGAGAATTTTTTAAAACAACGTCGTCTCTCCTGCTCCTCGGATGCTACCTGACCTGCTGTGCTTTTCCAGCACCAGAGATTCTGATCTCCAGCATCTGCAGTCTCACTTTCTCATCCTTAAAATTAAATTGGGCGATTTTTCTTTTTCAATTTCTTTCTGGTTAGTGCAGACATGCTGCACTGAATTGCTTTATTCTGTATCTTTATATTTCTATCGTACCAAACCCACAACCCTGATATTCAATCTACAAACAATCTGGACTTGGAAATATTCTACCTTTCATTCACTGCAGCTGTTTAATAATCCTGGATCCCAATCCTATCGAGAATTCAGCTAGATCACATCAAATCGAGTGCAATGCTTCATGAAAGCATGTCATTCCCAACTTGGCAAGAACAATTAATGACGCAATGCAAATACTCACCGAGCCACTGGGGAGGAAACTTAATGAAATGATAAATTTGCATGTTATTATATTTCACTTTGATGTCATAATCATTATCTGACTTAGCTTGATGGTTCATGTTTTTGAGGAAGCCTTTCTTCCACCAAGGAATAATTTGTTTTTGGAATTATGAAATGTTTCCTTCACAGCTCTGGTCTTAATTTGTAAACATTTTCCCGAAGGTTTTTTTTACTGTGGAATAGCTGTCATGATATACTTTTATAAATGTATGTCATCTGTCCAAACATGAAAGGCTCTTCCCTTTAATATGAATTGATACATTTTCAAGCTGTGTTCATTCTTGGTGACAGGCATATTCACTATGGCAAAACTGTATTCATTACATGTAACTTGTTTTTGTTTTGTTTAAAAATATTTTGTAGTTGTAAGAAATCATTTTGAATGAACTCTGCGTGTTAATTTCAAGTCACATTTACCAGTTTGTTTTGTACGTTTTACAATGTAACATATGAGCACGTGGAAAATCTATATTATGATTTGACTAGAGACCAATTACCTTCACCTAAAAAGTAGACACAGTGAGTTCAAGGAACTTAGTCAGTGAAAAAAGCTGAATAATTCTCCAGCAACAAACAGCAACAGATTTTACTTAATTATATTTATGACAGTGGGCCAGAATTTATGCACCGTTTATATTCAACATTCAGAATTAACAAGAGGCAAATATGGGAACAGACTTTGATAGAGCACACTACGGAGCATATTGATTAGCAAAAGTAATTTGAACAGTGTCCAGAGATTTCTCAGCTAAACTCACCGGACATGAATAACATGGAACACTACCAAGTCAAGAAAACTTCACAAGGGGTTGTAATTCCTCACTTTCAATGATCTGGACAGGACACTTCTTCAAGAGTCCCTCAACATTACCTGCGTCAGTGACATGAGTGGCACCTAACTGGTACTTGAACTTGAACTTCATAAGGTGACCTGTTTAAAACTTGACAACATATTTCTTATTTTTTTTAGATTCCCCACAGTGTGGAAACAGGCCCTTCGAAGAGTAACCTACCCGGATCCATTTCCCTCTGACTAACGCACCTAACCTATGGGCAATTTAACATGGCCAACTCACCTGACCTGCACATCTTTGGACTGTGGGAGGAAACCGGAGCACCCGGAGGAAACCAACGCAGACACGGGGAGAAATGTGCAAACTCCACACAGACAGTTGCCTGAGGCTGGAATCGAACCTGGGACCTTGGTGCTGTGAGGCAGCAATGCTAACCACTGAACCACCGTGCCGTCCCGTGACAATGTTTCACTTATTTCTAGGTCGAGCCAAACTTAGCTCTCTCAGTTCTGAATGACACAATGACCATAGTGTTAGGGCTTAAACCAAAAGCTGCATACAACATAAACTGAAGAATTCCATCATAATTGATTTGGAACTCACTGGGTATTCCAGCGTCTCCCTTAAAACCGCTGACACCAATCCCTCCCCACCATGGTATTTTTATTTGTGCTCTCTGCTAGGATCTTGTTGCTTGCAGAGCACACACAAGCTATTCTTCCCAGTGAAATATTCATCATGGCATTTCTTCCATCTCGCTAAAACTGATCTGGGGTATCCTGACATTCTCTGACATGTGGTTTTCATCATCACATGATTTCATCCACTAACCACTAAGCCATGGGGTCCCACCTCACTAATTTCTATTTTGCTCTCAGTTCGTTATCGGTCCTTCAAGTAAACAATTTTTCATTATTGTTTTTTCTTTGAAAAAAATATTGTTTCAGTATTTTCTATTTTCTGGTGCATTTTTATTTTTGTACCCCTGACCCTTACTTTTATTGTTTTTCATATCATTAATGAGATGCACAACTTTGTTACTTTTCCTTAAATTTCCAAAGGTTCCTTCAATTACATGCCCACTTCAATCATTTTACTGATTAATAATAGAATAATGGAAAAATTCTATCATATAACTTACAGCGTAATTTCCATTGCTCAATGAACCAGTTGCTGTTAATGTCAGGGCAATACTCTCCACCAAGTCTAATATTGCATCCTCCAATCTCTCACAGTAGAATCGGGTAATCAGCAATTTACTAATTCCTTTTCCATCATCGTCTGTCAGAAGAAAGTGAACAAAACATGCAATTAAAAAATCGAATGTAAAAAGTTAAAGAAATATCACACCGAAAACCTTCTATTTTCAACCATTGATACAAAATATTAATTTGCAATAAATAATTGTGCGATTTTACTCGCAGACTCTTCCTGTCTCTATGTAGCAATTTCAAAAGGATTAATGGTCTCTTTCTCCTCCTACATGACAGAGTCAAAAACCTAAATTGTTTCAGTTCTCGTTAGTTATTTCTAATCACTCTGCCCATAGATATTACACATTTAGGATAGCAGGCTGAACTTGAACACACTTAAGAATTCTAACCCTGCACCATAGGAGCCCTTCATTGCTGTGTTTTATTAGTATATGTTTCTACACAGAAGTGTTATCACACAAAAATGAGTTCTTTCCCACTGCAACTTCTTTTGTTGTTTTTTTTTGTATAACGAGCAGCCACCACCAGTAAAAACTCATGTGTATCCAATTGATGATTTACAAGCGCAGCCTTTTTTGGGCAATGCTATACCAAATATAAACATGGCAGGGGACGTAGTAGGAAGAGAGGGAAGGGATAAAATCGAATGGAGTTGGACGGGAAATAAAGCATTGTATGCCTCTGTGGTGTTCCATCCCTCTAAAGGCATTGAGATGGACATTCTGCGCCCCATCTCCAAGGACACCTGGGCTTGAATGGAACCACAGAAGGACAGATAGTTACCTCCCTCCACAGCCACACTGCCAAGACCTGTTTACAACCAGCCTGACCATCCAATTGATGTTACGAGCTGGTTCAGTAAACTGAATTCTGTGTTTCCATGTAGCAGGATTGTGAGCCTAGATGATCTCTCCTGCTGCCACAGATCATGTATGAGGGGATAAAACAACTGTTTTTGTTCATAGGTGGTCTGCCCAGTGGCCAAGCACCAAATACCATTCATCTGCAAGTTGTGCTCAGGCTATGCAGTCTCCTGAGATGCCTGCCATGCTGTTTACCATTCGGATAGCCACAGTTACTTCTCAGCCTTTCCTGAAATTGTAACAGTCTATCCTGGAGTGTCTGATACTCATCAGGGAATATTGCCAGTAACACAGCTGATCTTTGAACTTTACCTTTTCCATTTCTTCCTTTCATTGAAGTACATTGTATTTGTCCCACATTTACTCCGTCCGTCATAATTTTGCATTTGTTCACCAGCTAAACAAAAGAATATGTACCATTGTTAGACTGATCAAAATGCTGGCGGAATTTTGTTGCTGCTGCTATTCAACAAATGTAAGCAAACTACATTCTAATAACAGCAAAATGATCGTGTTGATATCAAAATGCAATGACACTAAAAATATTTAACTGTATTGATTAGGATGAAGAGTCATCTAGACTCGGAACGTTAGCTTGTTCTCCCTCTGTGAATGCTATCTGACCCGCTGTGATCTCCAGCATTTGTTGTTTTCAGTTCCGATTCCAGCATCTGCAGTCATTTGTTCCCGCACCTTGATTAAGATCTCAGTGTGTTACCTTCTGGTTATATGATTGCCGTAGAGATCGACAGCACAGAAGAAGGTGATTCCGATTTATCCCCTTTTTCACACCTCTCTCAGTGACAGGTTGAGCAGATTAATATTTAACCGACACGACCAACACCCAGCACAGTCAAGGCTTCCTGTGACCCGGCATGAAACGGTCTCACTCAGTGGGAGCTTCCACATCAATCCCGAAGGAGCGGACTCGGGTTTGAGGACACACCTTGAGGGGCTGAGGCAGCGGAAGGAGCTTCCGGGGCCAGACCTGGAGGGGAGTGACGTCACAATGCCAGAGTAACGTTTTGGACAGAAGGGCTGCTGATTGGTCAGTAACGGTCAGATGACTCACTCTGTTCTGACCTGAAACCTCCATTCACCTTTCCCTCTCCATCAGGTTTAAGGGCCATGGGAGTCAGGCTGGTGGGGGAGCTGTACAGTCCTGGGATTTAGAGTGGGATCTAGAATTAATTGCACATTTAATGTTCTTTAATGAGATTCTAACTCTAGGGCCGTCTAGTTTGCTGGAAGTTAATTTTAATAGACATTAATTTTCAATGAAGTCGTTGTGAGAAGATTAAAATGGCAGTACACTGGGTAGTTTGCTTATCATATCGAATGTGGGAAATAAGAGACAGTTCGAACAGTCATGCCAACCAAACCTGTGGGAACTGTCCAATTGTAGCTTCTGTCAGATTACATGGGTCAGAGTGGGGACACACTTCGGGGCATTCAGGAAAGTGGGTGGAAAGCGTCATAGACAGGAGTTTTAGAGTCGTGGACACTACCAAGGTTCAGGTGGGTAGCTGGAAGGGACAGGCAGTTGGAGACTGGGACACCCCTGTGGCTAAACCATCTCCAACATGTATACTGTTTTGGATTTTGAGAGGAGAGGAGTGGAGTGGTGGGTAGGGCCCGATCAGGGGATAACAACAGCAGCTGCCAGAACAGTGCTACCACAGCTGGCACTGTTGTTCAACAGGCAGGATCAAAGTGCAGAAAACCAGTACTAATAGCGGTCTCCATATGCATTTCTGTGGTTGCAAAAGGGACCAGGATGGTGCATGGCCTCCCTTGTTCCAGGGTCAAGGATGTCTGTGAGTGGGCAGAGAACATTGTCAAAAGGAACAATGAGTTGAAGCTGTACAGGACATTGGTTAGGCCACTTTTGGAATATTGTGTGTAATTCTGGTCTCCCTCCTGTAGGAAGGATTTGTGAAACTTGAAACATTTCAGAAATGATTTGCAGGAATGTTGCCAGGGTTGGAGGATTTGAGCTATCGGGAGAGGCTGAACAGGCTGGAGCTGTTTTCACTGGAGTGTCGGAGGCTGAGGGGTGATCTTATAGAAGTTTATAAAATCATGAAGGGGCATGGATGGGATTAATCGACAAAGTATTTTCCCTGGGGTGGGGGAGTCCGGAACTAGAGGGCATTGGTTTAGGGTGAGAGGGGAAAGATAAAAAAAGGACCTAAGGGGCAGCGTTTTCACACAGAGGGTGGTGCTTGTATGGAATGAGCTTCCAGAGGAAGTGGTGGAGTCTGGTACAACTACAGCATTTAAAATGCATGTGGAATGGGTACATGAATAAGAAGGGTTCAGAGGGATATGGACCAAGGTGCTGGCAAGTGGGACGAGATGAGGTTAGGATATCTGGTTGGCATAGATGAGTTGGACCAAAGGATCTGTTTCCATGTTGTACATCTCTATGACTCTGAGCAGCCAAAGAGTGTGGTACAGGTTGGTATGAATAACATAGGCAACCCCTCTGGGGTTCACATCTCGGGATTACTCCATGTGCCAGTGAGGCGAGGAATAGGAAGACAGTGCAGTGAAAAACATTGCTAAAAGGCTGTCGGATGGAGGGCTTCCAATATGTGGATCGTTGGAATGTCCTCCAGGGCGATTGGGAACTCAACAAGAAGGAAGGATTTAATGCAAATTGGAGAAGCACCAATATCCTGGCAGGGAGGTTTGCTGGTGTCACTCGGTAGGTGTTTAAAGCAGGTGGGAGAAAGGGAGGACTGCAGATCAGAGTCGACTGTGGTGCTGGAAAAGCACAGCAGGTCAGGTAGCATCTGAGGAGTAAGAGAGTCAACGTTTCAGTCATAAGCTCTTTATCGGGAATGGGGCTTGTGGGTCAGGGGTTTGAGAGATCAATGGGAGAAGGCTGGGGCTAGGGGGAAATGTAACTGGAAATGTGTTAGGTAGGTGAAAGTGGCAGGGAAAGGTGATAGGGTGGAGTGGACAGGTGGGAAGGAAAATGGACAGGTCAAGAGGGTGGTACTGATTTCGAGGCATGGGACTGGGATAAGGTGGAGGGAGAGGAAATGAGGAAACTGGTGAAATCCATATTGCTCCTGTGTGGTTGCAGGGTCCCAAAGTGGAAGATGAGGTGTTCTTTCTCCAGGTGTCGGGTGGTTTGGGTTTGGTGATGGAGGAGGCCCAGGACCTGCTTGTCCTTGGTGGAGTGAGAGGGGGAGTTAAAGTGTTCGGGGGGATGGGGTTGGTTGGCGCTGGTGTCCCAGAGATATTCTCTGAAACAATCAGCAAGTTGGCGTCCTGTCTCCCCAATGTCAAGGAGACTACATCGGGTGCAACAGATACAGTCGATAACGTGTGTGGAAGTACAGGTAAATCTCTGTCAGATGTGGAAGGATCCTTTGGGGCCTAGGATAGAGGTGGGGGGGAGGTGTACATGGGATCAATGTGGACTTCACCAGTTTCCTCATTTCCCCTCCCCTGCACATTATCACAGTCTCAACCCTCCAACTCGGCACCACCCTCCTGATCTGTCCATCTTCCTTTTCACCTCCTCCTCTCCGACTATCACCTTCCCCCACCCCCCCCACGTTCACCTACTTATCATATTCCCCCACTCCCCCCAGCCCCACACCCCTCCCATTTATCTCTCAGCCCCCCTGAACTACAAGCCTGATTATTGATGGAGGGCTTTTGCCTGAAACATCGAGTCTCCTGCTCTTCGGATGCTGCCTGACCTGCTGTTCTTTTCCAGCAGCGCACTCTCAATGAAGTAGAAGAACAAACAGGAAGAGGTTACTGAACACTGCAGGACTGGCGATCTGAAGTGAATTTGTTCTAATGCAAGGATTATGACACATTAAACAGATGAACTTAGGGCTTGGATTCATGCCTATAACTATGACATTGTAGCTATTACTTGGTTCAAAGAAGGAAAAGAATGGTAGCTTAATGTTCTATATTTTATCATGCAAAATAGAGAGAGATATAAAAGATGTTGAGGATTATTGATTAGGGAGAATATCACAGGTTTACTGAGGGAGGACATCTTGGAGGGCTTATCCAGTGAGGTCATATGGGTAGAGCTCAGGAATAAGAGGGCTGCAAACCTTTCAATGGGTTTGTATTACAGGCTTCCCAACAGCCAGTGGGAGACAGAGGAACATATCCATGGAGAGTCAATGGAAAAATGTGAAAACACCAGGTTTGTGGTGATGTGTGATTTTAACATTCTAGAAATTGACAAGGACTCTCTTTAGGAAAGGGGCTTTTGTGTGGGTGGGGGTAGAATGTGTCAGTTGAGTCCAAGAGGATTTCTTGAAGCAATATGTCTCTAGTCCAATTTTGGAAGGGAAATACTTGATCCGGTATTAAGGAATGAGCCCAGTCACGTGATCAAAGTTTCAGTGGAAGAACATTTTGGGAACACTGACCATACTTCTGCAAGTTATACATTACTATGATGAGGATGAAAGTGGTTCCTGGCGAAATTGGGAGAAGCTAGTGATGGCGATATTAGTCACAAACTGGAGCATATAGATGGGAGTAGCTGTTTGCTGATAATATGAGACTCTTTTAAAGGCTAGTGAATTCCAGGCCAGCGTTTCCTGTGAAAGTGAAGGATAATGATGGCTCGATTCAAGTGCTTTGGATGGCAATTGGTTAAGCTACTTTTGGAATACTGTGTGCAATTCTGGTCTCTCTCAATATGTTGTGAAACTTCAAAGGGTGCAATAAAGATTTACAAGGATGTTGTTAGGGTTGGAGGTTTTGAGCTACAGGGAGAAGCTGAATAAACGGAAGCTATTTTCCCTCTAGCACTGGAGGCTGAAGGGTGACTTTATAGAGTTTTATGAAATCATAAGGTACATGTATAGTCAATGTCTTTTTCCCAGGGTATGAGAGTCCAATGTCAGAAGGCATAGGTTTAAGATGAGAGAGGAAAGGTATAAAAGGGACCTAAGGGGCAACGCTTTCACACAGAGGGTGGTGCATGTCTGGAATGAACTGCCCTTGGAAGGGATGGAAGCTGGGACAATTACAACATTTAAAAGGCATCTGGATAGGTACGTGTATTGGAAGGGTTTAGAGGGATATTGGCCAAAGCTGAAAAATGTGTTGCTGGAAAAGCGCAGCAAGTCAGGCAGCATCCAAGGAGCAGGAGAATCGACGTTTCAGGCATAAGCCCTTCTTCAGGAATGAGGAGGGTGTGCCAAGCAGGCTAAGATAAAAGGTAGGGAGGAGGGACTTGGGGGAGGGAGGAGGGAATGCGATAGGTGGAAGGAGGTTAAGGTGAGGGTGATAGGCCGGAGAGGGGGTGGGGGCGGAGAGGTCGGGAAGACGATTGCAGGTCAAGAAGGCGGTGCTGAGTCCGAGGGTTGGGACTGAGATAAGGTGGGGGAGGGGAAATGAGAAAGCTGGCGAAATCTGCATTCATCCCTTCTGGTTGGAGGGTTCCTAAGCGAAAGATGAGGTGCTCTTCCTCCAGGCATCGTGTTGCCGTGGTCTGGCGATGGAGGAGGCCAAGGACCTGCATGTCCTTGGCGGAGTGGGAGAGGGAGTTAAGGTGTTCAGCCACGGGGCGGTTGGGTTGGTTGGTTGGTGCGGGTGAGGGAAATGCAGGTCCAGTTGAGGACAAAGAAGGAAATTTCTGCATGAAGCCAGAGGATGTGGGTGAGGACCTTAGTGAATAATTTGCATGTGTATTCAAAAGAAATGGACATGGTGAATCTAGACAAGGGTATGTTGATAATTCTAGGGCATGTCTATATAAAAAAAGAAGGAAGTGTTGGGCTTTTCAAAAATCCATGAGGTTACAAGTTCCCAGGAGCTGATGGTGGCTATACTAGGGAGGAAATTTCTGGGTCCTTGTACAAAATCTTTAAATCCTCTTTAGTTACAGGAGAGATCCAAGAGGACTGGAGAATAGCCTTGTTTCCCTTGTTTCAGAAGGGCAACACAGATAATAGGGGAAATGCAGTGAACCTTATGTCAGTGGTAATTTAACATATCTGGTCAGTATGGATGGGTTGGACTGAAGGGCCTGTTTCCTTGCTGTACAACTCCATGATTTTATACCGCCAAGCCAAGAGGTCTTGGAGAAGATTCTTAGGGCCAGGATTTACTCACATTTGGAAAAAAAAGGACTAGTTAGTGACAGGCAGCAAGGCTCACAAACTTGATTGAGATTTTTGAGGAAGTGGCAAAGATCCCTGAAGAGAGCAGAGTGGCAAATATTGTCTCACTGGATTTTAGCAAGGCCTTTGTCAAGGTCTGTCATGGTAAGCAGATACTGGGGGTGAAATCATATGGCCATATGACCAATATTGTTGCACAGGGATCAGTATTGAGACCCCTCATTTGTTTATAAATAATTTGGAGGAGAATGTCCATCGTCTGATCAGTAAGTTTGCCGATAACACAAACATTGAGGGAGCTATGGATAATGTGGAGGATTGCCAGAGGATACAGCAGGATTATAGATAATCTGGAGATTTGGGTGAAGAAATGGCAGATGAACTTTAATCTGGAAAAATATGAGCTGATACATTTGGAAGGTCCAATGCATAAGGGAAGTTACACAGTAATTGGCAGAACCCTTAGAAGCATTAAAGTACAGGGGCTTGAAGCATACAGGTCCACACTTCCCAGAAAGGGACAATGTCAGTGGATGAGGTAGTCTAGAAGGCATATGGCATGCTTGCCTTCATTGTTTAGGACACAGAGTATAAAAATTGGCAAGCCATGTTGCAGAGCGTTAGCAAGGTCGCATTTGGAATATTGTGTACAGTTCTGGTCATTGCATCATGTGAGAGCATTGGAGAGGGTACAGAAAATGTTCTCCAGGATTTTGTCTGGTTTGGGAGGTATTATCTGTGAAGAAGATTGGACAAGATTGGTTTTTACTTGAACACCAGAGGCTGAAAGGCGGCCTGATAGAGATTTACAAAATTATGAAAGGTATGGATAGAATGCAGTTTTTTTTCCCCAGGATAGAAATCTCAATTACTAGGGGACATAGATTTAAGGATAAAGGGGGAATGATTAAAGGAGGTGGGAGGGGCAATTTCTTTTTCCACAGAGGGAACTTCCTGAGGAAGTGGTGGATGTGGGTATAATTACAATGTTTAGAAAGAGATGAGAGAAGTGCATGAATAGGAAAGGTTTGGAGAATTGTAGGCCAGGAGCAGGCAGGTGGGACTAGTTTAGTTTGGGATTATGCTCGGCATGGACGGCTTGGACTGAAGGGTCTGTTTCTGTGCTGTATGACAATATGACTGACTCAATGTGCCTGGAATGTGCTTTCAGAGGAAGTGGTCGAAGCAGACATTATAGCAATGTCTATTGGCATTTTGACAGACATGATTGGCAGGAAATAAAAGGATACAGACAATACAATATACAATACTGTTCACCTCCATCAACATCGACCTGGCAAAGGAAACACTTACCACACTTTTAGAAGAGACTATCTCACACACCCCAACCACCATCCAATCACATTACCAACGAAAACATCATGAAGCTAGTGGACGTGTGCCTCACCACCCACTTCACCTTCAACAACAAAATCTACAAACAAACCAACGGCACACCCATGGGATCTCCGCTATCAGGATTCATAGCAGAAGCGGTAATGCAAAGACTACAACAAACAGCCCTACCAACCATCAAACCAAAAATCTGGGTCCGCTACACAGATGACACCTTTGTCATCACAAAACGAAACAAGATAGAAGAGACATTTAACATCATCAACAACACCCTCACAGGAATAAAGTTCACCAAGGAGGAAGAAATCAACAACAAACTTGCATTCCTAGACGTCACAGTCGAAAGAAAGGACAACAGAGAACTACAAACCTGCGTATACAGAAAACCGACAAACACTGACCAAATACTTAACTACACCAGCAACCATCCCAACACACACAAACGAAACTGCATCAGAACACTATTCCAACGAGCCGCCACACACTGCAGCACAGACGAACTTCGGAAAACAGAGGAGAGCCACCTATATAACGTATTCAAGAAGAACAGATACTCAAAAAGTACAGTCCGCAGATTCCTCAAGAACAAACCACGACAAGCAGACCAAACACAGCCAGAAACCCTAACCACCTTGCCATACATCAAAGAAGTTTCAGAAATGACAGCCAGACTACTAAGACCCTTCGGAATCCTAGTAGCACATAAACCCACCAACACTCTCAAACAAAAGCTAACAAACTTAAAAGACCCAGTACAACCCATGGACGTCATCTACAAAATTCCATGCAAGGACTGCCACAAACACTACGTAGGACAAACAGGAAGAAAGTTAGCCACCAGGATACACAAACACCAGCTAGTCACAAAAAGACACGACCCTCTCTCCCTCGTAGCCCTACACACGGATGAAAAAAACCACCAATTCGACTGGGACAACACATCTATCCTGGGACAGGCTAAGCAAAGACATGCCAGAGAATTCCTAGAAGCCTGGCACTCCAACCACAACGCCATAAACAAACACATAGATCTAGATACCATCCATCAACCCCTCAGAAAAAGAACAGGAAATGACATCACCACAAATGCCAGGAACCCCATCCAGGACAAACATATAAATAGCCAGGTAATGCAACGTCTGGATATCAAACCTACAGCTCAGCGAGCAAACCTACACCCTAAACCTCAACCTGAGCTACAAACCTTCACAAACCTTGCACATACAATACTAGTCCGATTAAAACATCCCTGATTAAGATTTACAAAAAAACCCCAAAACTTCTTATCTCAAAACCAGGCAGCTTTTGTTCTTCTCTGTATTTCAGTCTTCTTTCAGTCTCCTTGGGGATATTGCGTCACAGGTTACTGATCGATAAAGGGACCTTTGAAGAGAGCTATTCTGCTGGGCAGTGTGCAGATGCTGTTGCAGTTGAGAAGATGCTCCTCCTAACTGTTCAAATTTCCCTGGTCTTATACCCCTAAAGCACTGGATTGTATCATTTTAAGATTGTCAATATACCAAATTCAAACTGGATTGGAGTTTGGTATTTTTGGGGGTATAATTTAAACTGATTGGCCTAATTTGATTCTGTTTTGTCATTTCCTGGCAACCAGCTACCCTAGCTACACCAGTAGCTGGGGCACGTTACATTATTTTTTTTTTCTGTCAGGTAGTTCTGTAGCTTTTAACTCTCTTAAAGGTACAGTACACCCCACATCTTCACAACACTCACCCAAAATTAACTTGTTGGATAAATTAATTTTGTACTTATGGATGCTTCTTAAACTCGCATTCAGATGCGTTGTGGCACAGCTCTGAAGTAGATGGGTTTTAAACATAGGCCTCTGGGCTAGGGGAAGCAATGGCCTAGTGATATTATCACTAAACTGTTAACCAGGGATGCTGGTAATGAGCCTGGTCCCCAAGTTCAAATTCCACCGTGGCAGCTGGTGGAGTTTGCATTCTGTACAAAATCAGGAATGAAGAGTCTCACAATGACCGTGAATCTATTGTTGACTTTTGGGAAAAGCCCTCCTGGTTCACTGATGTTCTTTAGGGAAGGAAACTGCCATCCTTACCTACATGTGACTCCAGACCACCTAGCTAATGTGACTCAATCACAACTGGCCTCTGGGCAATTAGGGATGTGAATTAAATGCTTCCTGAGCCAGCAAAGCCTTTCTCCTGTGAATGAATACAAAAACCCAGCCAAAAGAGTCTCTAAATATTTCAATCAATCTGTTCAGACCCATCTTTAGAGAAGATTGGTCTTGAACCCAGAGCTCCTGGGCCAGAGGTAGAAGTATCGCAAGAGCCCAATTTTGCTCCCGTGTTGAATATTGGGAGTAGCAATCTAAATTTTTCACAAGTACTTAAAGGGTGAGGTGCAATGTTACTAAGCGTAATATGCCTTCAGAGGCACATTGTGCAGTGGTAATGTCCCCATCTCTGAATCAGGTGGCCAGAGTCCGAGTCTTGCCTGCTCCAGAGGTACGCAATAATATTTCTGAACAAGTTGCTTTGCAGAAAGTAAAATGAACAGAATGGTTAGTTTTCAACCATAATTTATTGGTGCCCTGTTGCTCAGAATTTGAAATGCCCATTTTTAGGATGGTGCTTTTGCCTCCAAGGCAGAAACATATGGGATCCTGCTCCCAAGACCTGCTCCAGGTCGATGCTTGTTGCATAATAATAATGGAAAGTCACTCATCATCTGCGATATTCTCTGGTGGAAATTTAAAACTCCATTACAGGAGCCAGAAAACATCACACCACTGCTAGTTCAGTTTGGGAAAGTTGGGCGGCATGGACAAGTTGAACCCAAAGGTCTGTTTCTGTGCTGTATAATTCTATGACTGCAAGATTAGAAGAATTTTGAGCTGAGTTCTGTTCCTCAACTAACAACCCAGAGATCACAGACATTTCATGTGATGTCTCTTTATAAATTTAGAAGTTTAAGCGGTAATCTGATCAAACTCTTTGGGATATTAACAGGAAAAGACAGGGTAGGTAGGGATCAACTCTTTTCACTGATTCGAGAACTAGGTGATATGGTCTGTGTATAGGACAAAAGGTGTTAGGAAGCACATCTATGCATAAGGCAGGTAGATATTTAACATCCTCTTCCACAAATAGCTATGGATGCTGTATCAGTTCTAATTTCAAATCTGAGGTTGATAACTTTTTGTTAAGCAGAGATATTAAGGGATCTGCGTCAAAAGCAAGTAAATGGGGTTAGGCCACATGACCGCATTGAATGGCAGAAGAGTCTTGAGGGGTTGATTGGCCTATTCCTGTTCCTATATTTCCTTTCATTTTAGTGTATTTTGGGTAGTCAGTGAAACTGTTGTCAATTTGCCCACCTCTTGACCTCAGCAGGCTTGCGAAGCATGGCAGAGAGTATTTACCAGTCAATCACACCGTGGGTCTGCGGAAAAAAAAAGGGATGGCAGATTTTCTTCCCAAATGTAAGTTGCTGAAAAAATAATCAGCTTTGATGAAAATAGCTGTTACATTCACTGCCACTGTATTCCACGTGATTTCATAGATCTCAAATTCAATCAGCCAACACAGCAGAATTGGTACACTGTCTGGAGCTTTCATCCTATTAGTTCAAGAACTACAATACAACAATACTGCCTCTGTGCAAAATAAATGTTCTTTATTTCTATTCGTTACAATAATGTGAAAGGATTTCAAAGTCTGAGAAGATTTGTAGCTCGGGTGCTCGTTGTTGTAGTTCTGTTCGTCGAGCTGGGAATTTGTGTTGCAGATGTTTCGTCCCCTGTCTAGGTGACATCCTCAGTGCTTGGGAGCCTCCTGTGAAGCGCTTCTGTGATCTTTCCTCCGCCATTTGTAGTGGTTTGAATCTGCCGCTTCCGGTTGTCAGTTCCAACTGTCCACTGCAGTGGTCGGTATATTGGGTTCAGGTCGATGTGATTATTGATTGAATCTGTGGATGAGTGCCATGCCTCTAGGAATTCCCTGGCTGTTCTCTGTTTGGCTTGTCCTATAATAGTAGTGTTGTCCCAGTCGAACTCATGTTGCTTGTCATCTGCGTGTGTGGCTACTAAGGATAGCTGGTTGTGTCGTTTCGTGGCTAGTTGGTGTTCATGGATGCGGATCGTTAGCTGTCTTTCTGTTTGTCCTATGTAGTATTTTGTGCAGTCCTTGCATGGGATTTTTTACACTAGATAGACAGCTAATGATCCGCATCCATGAACACCAACTAGCCACGAAACGACACGACCAGCTATCCTTAGTAGCCAAACGCAGATGACAAGCAACATGAATTCAACTCGGACAACACTACTATTATAGGACAAGCCAAACAGAGAACAGCCAGGGAATTCCTAGAGACATGGCACTCATCCACAGATTCAATCAATATGCACATTGACCTGGACCCAATATACCGACCACTGCAGCGGACAGCTGGAACTGACAATCGGAAGCGGCAGATTCAAACCACTACAAATGCCAGAGGAAAGATCACAGAAGCGCTTCACAGGAGGCTCCCAAGCACTGAGGATGTCACCTAGACAGGGGACGAAATGTCTGCAACACAAATTCCCAGCTCGACAAACACAACCACAACAATGTGAAAGGATACTCATACAGGATCGTGTTTAGGGATGACAAAAGATTAGGTATAGCAGCTTAGGAATTGGGTTTTGTTTGGCTTAATGGCAAATAGAAGTGCCGATGCAATGTATGCTCCATGTGCAGTCATGTTTATAGTTGTTTGAAGTAGTCACTATCAGATAAAAATTGAAAGAACTAGGGATGCTGGAAATCAGAAACAAAAACAGAAATTGCTGGAAAAGCTCAGCAGGCCTGGTCACATCTGTGGAGCGAAATCAGACAATGTTTGGGATTCAGTGACCTGTCCTCAGAACTATTCTCTACTTTTCTTTGTTACAATAATTTCAAAAGGATCCCTTATACAGTGTAAAACATTCTGAGGGAGGATCACTAGACCCGAACTGTTAACTCTGATTTCTCTGCACAGTTGTTGCCAGACCTGCTGAGCTTTTCTAGCAATTTCTGTTTGTTTCAGTCACTATCAAATATCCTTCCATTTAACACTGAGACTCTGGTAATAGCTGCAGATTCAACCACATCAATATCTGGCTTGGGAAATTAATGTGATCAATTTTCCATCTTCTCTGCTGAGCTTTTTCTGACAACTTGCTTAGGAAGGAGGCTACAAAGAGCAGAGGACAAGTCTGACCGTCTGTGAAAATACCCGAAATAGATAACACTCACATTTATTCTTATTTCGAAACAAAGTGATGCAGTAATCAGACTGATACCTCAGGCTGTTGTTTTTTACTCAAATTAGTGGGACAAGTAGAGTTTTACTGGAATGGTGGTGTTTCGAGCCATGCTTCATTGATTTTGTTCCTACCTCATAACGAGCACTGTGCAAAGTGACACAATTGGATGTATACAGTATCATGTTAACCACACAGCCTAACCAAAGGCCACTGATTGAGAGTCTTCTTCCCGTCCTTACAGTCAATTTATCCCACTCTCTGGTCAAAGTTGAGACTCCGATTACAATTACCAAGGGTGACTCAATCTGATAAGCACTAGTTTTTATTGATTTGTAATTATACTTGTTGATAGGAAGCCATCAGTTTACGATCTATCATTGCAAGTCCCGAACAAAGGTTACACAAACGGGCTTCAATCTTTCAACTTTGAGGCAGGTTACATGCAAAGGAAAAAGAATAATGATTGATCAGGTCCACGTGAGAGGGTTGTGATGACAACTATTTTTCCTCAGTCAAGAATTATTTCTCGATGCCTGTAACGGTTACGGACAGTTAAAAACAAATGTTTCTGTGGCAGCAATCGAGACACCAAAGTGGTGTGTTGCCTTCCTGGTGCCAGGGTTAGGGACATCCCTGAGTGGTTGCATGAAATTCTTAAGGGGAGTGTGAGCAGTCATTGTACATATTGGTACCAACTGCATGGGTAGGAAAAGGGATTAGGTCCTGAACAGTGATAGTAGGGAGTCAGGCAGAAGGTTAAAATGTGGGACCTCGAGGGCAGTAATTTCTGGACTACTTCCGGTGCCATGTGGAAGCGAGAGTAGGAATAGGAGGATTTGGCTGATGAGTGCGTGGCTTGACAGATGGGGCAAGTGTTCAGGTACTTGGATCATTGGGATCTCTCCTGGTGTAGAGATGATCGGAACTGGAGGTTGGGAGACCTGCTAGAGCCACAAGAGATGGATGAGATCCTAAATGAATATGTCTTGTCAGTATTTACTGTTGAGAAAGGCATGGATGCGAGGGAATTTGGGGAAATAAATTGTGATGTCTTAAAGACAGTCCAAAGTACAGAAGAGTAGGTGCTTGAAGTCTTAACGTGAATTAAGGTTCAATCCCCAGGACCTGATGAAATGTCTTCCTGGACTGTGAGAGGCTAGGGAGGATACTGAGAGGTCCCTGGTGGAGATACTTGTATCATCGACTGCCAGGGATAGAATGCCCGAAGATTGAAGAGTTACTAATGTTGTACTATTATTTAAGAAAGGCTGCAGGGAAATGCGTGGGAACTTTCCACCATTGAGCTTACCATCTGTGTAAGTTGCTAGAGGGCATTCTGAGAGACAGGATTGAAGGTATTTGGAAAGGCAACGATAGTCTGGGATAGTCAGCATAGCTTTTTGCATAGGAAATCGTGTCTCATGAATTTGACTGAGTTTTCGAAGAAGTGATCAAGAAAGTAGATGAGGGCAATGTAGGAGATGTTGTCTATGTGGACTTTAGTGAGGCTTTTGACAAGGTACCACCTGGTAGATTGTTGAGTAAGGTTAAAGCTCCTGCGATTCAGGGAGAGCTAGCCAACTGGATCCAAAATTGGTTTGACAGAGGGTGGTGGAGGTTGTGTGTCCACTGTTATTCATCATTTATTTAAATGATTTGGATGTGAATTTAGTAGGAATGGTTAACCAATTTGTGAATAAGACCAATATCGATGGTTTAGTGAATGATACAGAATGTTATCTGGGAATACAGCGAGATCTTGATGAACTGGTCCACTGGGCCGAGGAATGGCAGATGGAGTTTAATTTAGACAGGTGCAAGATATTGCATCCTGGTAGGGCAAACTGGGGCAGGAGTTACAGTCATGGGCCTCTGGGGAGCATTATACAACAACGAGATCTGGGGATACAGGTTCATAGTTCCTTGAAAGTGGAGTCACAGGTAGACAGGGTGGTAAAGAAGGCTTTCGACATGCTAGCTTTCATTGGTCAGAACACTGAATACAGGGATTGGGGCGTTTTGTTGCAGCTGTACAAGACATTGGTGAGGCCACTTATGGAGTACTCCATGCCGTTCTGGTCACCCTACTTTAGAAAGGATATTATTAAACTAGAAAGCGTGCAGAAAAGATTTACGAGGATGCGACCTGGACTGGAAAGTTTGAGTTATCCAGAAAGACTGGATAAGCTCGAACTTTTCCTTGGGGTGTCGGAGAAGGAGGGGTCCCCTTATAGAGGTCTATAAAATGAGAGGCACAGATAAGGTAGATAGCCAACTGCTTTTCCTCACAATGGGGGAGTCTAAAACTAGACAGCATAAGTATAAGGTGAGAGGGGGAGAGATACTAAAGGATCCAGCGGGGCAATTTTTTTTCACACCGAGGATGGTGTCAGGAAGGAGCTGTCAGAGGTCGTGGTGGAAGTGAGGGCAATTTCATTATTTGAGAAACATTTGGGCAGGTACGTGAATGG
Organism: Chiloscyllium plagiosum; assembly: GCF_037043375.1. Lineage (NCBI taxonomy): Eukaryota > Metazoa > Chordata > Chondrichthyes > Orectolobiformes > Hemiscylliidae > Chiloscyllium > Chiloscyllium plagiosum. The sequence continues at coordinate 55,243,514 of NW_028270167.1, forward strand.
GATAGGTATGGAGGGATATGGACTAAACGGCCTGTTTCTATGCTGTAAAACTCAGTAACTAGGAATGGCAGATGTGCACAATTTCCTCATGACTTTTCCTAACTATCCCATATTTTTTCCATATGACTTTATCCCAAATAATTGTTCCCCATAGTTAAACTGACAAGGTTGTAATCGCCAGGATTAGCCTTAGGTTTTCAACCCTTTTTAAAACAAAGCTGTAATGCTGGCAACCCTCCAGTCTCCTGACACTTCCTCCCAGTCCAGGGGAGACTGTAATGTTATAATGTTTATGGGCAGCACGGTGGCACAGTGGTTAGCACTGCTGCCTCACAGCGCCAGACACCCGGGTTCAATTCCTGCCTCAGGTGACTGAATGTGTGAAGTTTTCACATTCTCCCCGTGGGTTTCCTCCGGGTGCTCCAGTTTCCTCCCACAGTCCAAAAATGTGCAGGTTAGGTGAATTGGCCATGCTAAATTGCCTGTAGTGTTAGGGGCAGGGGTAAATGTAGGGGAATGGGTCTGGGTGGATTGCGCTTCGGCAGGTCAGTGTGGACTTGTTGGGCCGAAGGGGCTGTTTCCACACTGTAAGTAATCTAGTCTAACCATAAGAAGTAGGAGTGGAAGTAAGGCCATTCGGCTCATCGAGGCCACTCCACCATTCAATCATGGCTGATGGGCATTTCAACGCCACTTACCCGCACACTCCCTGTATCCCTAATTCCCTGCAAAATTAACAATTTATCAGTCTCTGTCTTGAAGACATTTAACGTCCCCGCCTCCACTGTGCTCTGTAGCAATGAATTCCACTGACCCATCACTCTCTGGCTGAAGAAATGTCTCCTCATTTCCGTTCTAAATTGACCCCCTCTAATTTTAAGGCGGTGTCCATGAGTCCTAGTATCCCCGCCTGACAGAAACAATTTCCCAGCATCCACCCTTTCTAAGCCATGCATTATTTTGTAAGTTTCCATTAGATCTCCCTTCAACCTTCTAAATGCTAATGAATACAATACTAGAATCCTCACTCATTCATCGTACATTAGGCCTACCATTCCAGGGATTATCTGTGTGAATCTCCACTGGACACGCTGCAGTATCAGTATGTCCTTCCTGAGGTGTGGGGCCCAAACCAGGACACAGTATTCTAAATCAGGCCTAACCAGAGCTTTATAAAGTCTCAGTAGCACATCACTGCTTTTACATTCCAACCCTCTTGAGATAAATGACAACATTACATACTTTCTTAGCCACGGACTCAACCTGCAAGTCAACCTTTAGAGAATCCTAAACTAGCACTCTCAGATCCCTTTGTACTTTGCCTTTATGAATTTTCTCACTGTTTAGAAAATAGTCCATGCCTGTGTTCTTTTTCCCAAAGTGCAAGACCTCACATTTACTCAGATTGAATTTCATCAGCCATTTCTTGGACCATTCACCTAAACTGTCTAAATCTTTCTGTAGCCTCCCCACCTCCTCAGAACTACCTGCCTGTCCACCTAACTTCATATCATCGGCAAACTTCACCAGAATGCCCCCAATCTCTTTGTCCGGATCATTTGTGTAGGAAGTGAACAGCTACAGCCCCAACACTGAACCCTGCGGGACACCACTTGTCACCAATTGCCATTCTGAAAAAGAACCTTTTATCCCAACTCTCTGCCTTCTGTCAGACACTCAATCCTCAATCCATGCCAGTAGCTCACCTTGAACACCATGGGCCCTCACCTTACTCAGCAGCCTCCTGTGAGGTACCTTATTAAAGGTCTTTTGCAAGTCTAGGCAGATAACATCCACTGGGTTTCCCTGGTCTAACCTGCTTGTTACCTCTTCAAAGAATTCTAACAGGTTTGTCAGGCATGACCTCCCCTTACTAAATCCATGCTGACTTGTTCTAATCGATACTACACTTCCAAGAATTTAGAAATCTCATCCTTAACGATGGATTCTAGAATTTTACCTACAACCATGGTTAGGCTAATCATTTATAATTTTCCATCTTTTGTCTTGATCCTTTCTTGAACAGCGATTTTCCATTCACCTGGGACTTTCTCTGACTCCAGTGATTTTTGAAAGACTATAACCAATGCCTCCACTATTTCTTCAGCCACCTCCCTCAGAACTCTAGGATGTAGCCCATCCTGGCCAGGAGATTTATCAGTTTTTAGACCTTTTAGCTTTTCAAGTATTTTCTCTTTTGTAATGGTTACCATACTCAACTCTGCCCCTTGACTATTGTTGGGATATTACTCATGTCTTCCACTGTGAAGACTGACACAAAGTATTTATTAGGTTGTTCAGCTATTTCCTTATCTCCTAGCACTCGCCTTCCTGCATCAATTTGGAGCAGCCCGATCTCTAATTTTGCCTCTCATTTGTTTCTTATGTATTGAAAGAAACTTTCATTCACATTTCTAATATTACTGGCTAGCTTACCTTCATATTTGATCCTCTCCTTCCTTATTTTTCTCTTTGTTATCCTGTTTGTTTTTGTAGTCTTCCCAATCTTCTGATTTCCCCGTGCTCTCGGCCACTTTATAGGCTCTCTCTTTTTCTGAGTTCCTTCATCAGCCATGGATGTCTAATGTTGAGGGCAGAGGTACAGGACGTGGCTGAAATACATTGGAGGGCATTTTCAACCACGCGGGAGGGGACATTACGGTCTTTAAAGAAGGAGGCCATCTGGTGTGTTCTCTGGTGGAACTGGTTTCTATTTCCCCTCCCCCCACCTTACCCCAGTTCCAACCTTCCAGTCAGCACTGTCGCCATGATCTGTCCCACCTGTCAATCTTCCTTCCCACCTACCTGCTCCACCCTTCTCTCTGACCTATCACCTTTATCCTCGCCTCCATCCACCGATTGCACTCTCAGCTACCCACCCCTCTTCCATTTATCTCTCCACCCCCGAGGCTCCCAGCCTCATTCCTGACGAAGGGCTCCTGCTCGAAAGGTCGATTTTCCTGCTCCTCGGATGCTGCCTGACCTGCTGTGCTTTTCCAACACAACTCTAATCTTGACACCGTGAGAGTCCTCAGGACGGGCCTTGGTTCTCCATCCCGCTCTGATTGGTTAGAAAGTCTGTCCATCTCGAGCTTATAGCCAATAGGAAGTGCGGTCCCACCTTGGGAATGTCGTCTGGATGTGAATGTGAATGAAAAGAGAAATCGCTTGAGAAACTCAGCAGGTTTGGCAGATTCTGTTGAGTTAAAGCAGAGTTAACGTTTCAGATCCAGTAATCCTTCATGGTAACTGATGGGAGCTAGGAAAAGGTGCAGATGGGGGGGTTGGGGGGTGAGGCATCTCACTGCTGCAATAGGTGGAGATGGAGCCCAGAAAGAGACAGAAGTGCAGTCAGACAGATAAAGGGGACCAATAATTGTGAGGCAGGGAGAAAGGAAAAGCTGATCATGGGGCGACAGATGAAAATGGGGTTGGCTTGCCTCCATTTTGACAGAGCGGCGAGGAGAGAAGGTGGAGTGAAGCGAGGGCTGCCGGGAAGGTAAGGGCTTAATTTATATTTGGGCAGTGGCTAAACCCGAGATACTACACGTGTGGTATCTCGCTCCTGCACACCCCCCACCCCCCCACCTTGAACCGGAAGAAAAAGATTCTGAAAGATAAAGCTTTTATTTTTCCTTTATCTTTCTTTTTCATATATTTAAGGGCATTGTTAGGTTTTAGTTAGTTGATATAAAGCTAAGCCTACAATGGCAGGGGACCTCAGACCCATGTCCTGTGCCTCTTGCTTGATGAGGGAGCTCAGGGATGTGTCTGACGTTCCTGACCCTTACACTTACAAGAAGTATGTCCAGCTGCAGCTCTTGTTTGACCGTATAACGGTTCTGGAGCTGTGGATAGACTCACTGTGGAGCATCCGCGGTGCTGGGGAGGTCGTGGATAGCACGTTTAGTGAACTGGTCACATGCAGGTTAGGATTGCTGAGGGAGACCAAAAGGCAGAGAAAGAGTAGGAAGGCAGTGCAGGTGTCCCCTGAGCTTATCTCCCTCCAAAACAGGTATACCATTTTGGATACTGTTGGGGGAGATGGCCGACCAGGGTAAGGCAGCAGTTGCCAGGATCACGGCACCGTGGTGGGCACTTCTGTTCAGAATGGCAGGAAAAAGACTCATAGGGCCATAGTCATAGGGGATTCTATTGTGAGGGGAGTAGATCTGCAGTTCTGTGGCCGAAAACGGGACTCCTGGATGGTATGTTCCCTCCCAGGTGCTTGGGTCAGGGAAGTTACCGATCGGCTGCAGAGCATTCTAAAAGGGGAGGGTGAACAGCCAGTTGTTGTGGTGCATACAAGCACCAATGATATAAGTAAAAAACAAGGTGAGGTCCTGAAAGCAGAATTCAGGGAGCTAGGAGAGAAGTTAAAGAGAAGGACCTCAAAGGTAGTGATCTCGGGATTACTACCAGTGCTATGTGCTAGCCAGCGTAGAAATGAAAAAATAGGCAGGATGAACACGTGGCTAGAGGGATGGTGTAGGAGGGAGGGGTTCAGATTTGTTGGACATTGGGACCGGTTCTGGGGAAGGTGGGACTATTACAAAATGGACGGTCTACGTCTGAAACAGACTGGAACCATTGTCCTTGGGGGAGGTTTTGCTACCACTGTTGGGGAGGTTTTAAACTAATGTGGCAGGGGACTGGGAACCAGAAAAGAAAACAAGTAGGTAGCGAGGTGGAGACTGGAGACGGTAAGAATAATGAAGATAACATTAATAAAGGGAAGAGTAGGCAGAGACCAGATGAATGCAAAAAAAAACTGGTGGCCTGAAATGCATTGAATTTAATGCAAGGAATATTTTGTATCAGGCAGATGAACTTAAGGGCTTGGATTGGAGCCTGGGAGTATGACATTATTGTGATCACAGAGACTTAATTGAAGAAAGAGCATGATTGGCATGTTCCAGGATATAGATGCTTCAGACAGAACAGCGAGGGAAGTCAAAGTGGGGGTGGGGTGGAGTTGCATGGTTGGTCAGGGATGATACCACGGCTGTGCTAAAGGAGGTCACTATGGAGAGCTTGGGTAGTGAGGCAAGATGGGTGGAGCTGAGAAATAAGAAGGGTGCAGTTACATTGTTGGGGCTTTATTACAGGCCTCCCAACAGTGAGCGTGAGGTAGAAAACAAATAGATAAATAGATTATAGAAAGATGTAGAGGCAATAGGGTAGTGGTGATGGGAGATTTTAATTTCCCCAACATTGACTGGGATACACTTAGCGTCAGAGGTCTAGATGGAGTAGAATTTGTACAAAGCGTTCAGGAAAGTTTTCTAGAGCAGTATGTCAATAGTCCGACGATGGAAGGGGCCATATTGGACCTGGTACTGGGCACTAAGCCAGGACAGGTGGTAGAAGTTGCAGTGGGGGATTTCTTTGGGAACAGTGACCACAATTCTGTAAGTTTTAGAATACTTGTAGATAAAGATGAGAGTGGTCCTAAGGAATGAGTACTAAACTGGGCCAAGGCCAAGTAGATCAAAATTAGACAGGAGCTGGGAAATGTGGATTGGACACAGCTATTTGAAGAGAAATCCACATTTGAGGTGTGGGAGGCTTTCAAAGAGAGGTTAAACATGGTGCAGGGTAGGCACGTCCTATTGAATGCGAAGGATAGGAAGGGCAAGATTGGTGAACCATGGATGACAGGAGAAATTGTACAACTAGCCAAGAGGAAAAGGGAAGTGTACATAAGGTCTAGGCAGCTAAGAACAGAAATCATAAGAGACTGTCAAAGAATACAGGAGAATATAGATAGACTGGAGCGTTGGGTGGAAAAGTGGCAGATGGAGTTCAATCCAGACAAATGTGAGTTGATGCATTTAGGCAAGACTAATTCTAGAGTGAATTATACAATGAATAGAAGAGCCTTAGGAAAAGTTGATGAGCAGAGAGATCTGGGAGTGCAGGTCCTTTGTATCCTGAAGGTTGCTGCACAGGTGGATAGAGTGGTCAAGAAGGCATATGGTTGCCTTCATTGGACGGGGTATTGGCAAGTCATGTTAAAATTGTACAAGACATTGGTTCGGCCACATTTAGAATACTGTGTACAGTTCTGGGCGCCACATTACCTAAAGGATGTGGACACTTTGGAGAGGGTGCAGAGGAGGTTTACGAGGATGTTGCCTGGTATGGACGGTGCGAGCTATGAAGAGAGGTTCAGTAGGTTAGGTTTATTTTCATTAGAAAAAAGGAGATTTGGGGGGGGGGACCTGATTGACATTTACAAAATCATGAAGGGTACAGACAGGGTGGATAGAGACAAGCTTCTTCCCAGGGTGAAGGATTCAGTAATAAGAGGTCGCGCTTTGAAGGTGAGAGGTGAAAAGTTTAATGGGGGTACACATGGCAAGTACTTTGCACAGAGGGTGGTGGGTGTCTGGAATGTGTTGCCAGCACAAGTGGTAGAGACAGGCATGGTAGATTCATTTAAGATGCATCTGGACAGATGCATGAGTAGGTGGGGAGCAGAGGGATACAGATGCTTATCAATTGGGCGACAGGTTTAGATAGTGGATTTGTATCGGCTCAGGCTTGGAGGGCTGAAGGGCCTGGTCCTGGGCTGTAAATTTTCTTTGTTCTTTGACTATGAAATGTGTCTGCAAGAAGTTAAAAATCACACTACACCAGGTTATAGTCCAACAGAATTGTTTGGAAGCACTAGCTTTTGAAGTGCTGCTCCTTTATCATAACCACCTGATGAGGAACAGTGCTTCGAAAGCTCGTGCTTCCTAATAAACATTTTGGACTATAAACTGGTGTTATGCGATTTATAATTTTGTCCACCCACCCCAGTCCAACACCTCCAAATCATGTCTGCAGGATGAGATACAAGAGAGAGTACAGATTTTCAAATCCACGGCGACTTCCATCCAACTAAATCACTAATCTCAAGATTAGATCAAACATCTTTTTTAAAGCTAATGAGGAGTATTGGGCACCATGGCCACATGCTGAGAATTGTTCGCATCTCTGCAAGCTCTTGAGATTGGCACCCTTGGCAATGTTGGTGGAATTGAGGGCAATGATGATGTGAAGCAGGGCATCATCTCTCCACAATGCCTTCCCCTCTAATCCTCACCATCAGACTCCTCTCCTACCCTACTCTCTCACAGGGAGCTCCACTTCAATCAATCTCTCTCCAACTCAATTTCTGACCCGTCTTCCTCCCAGTCACATGCATTGAGGGCTCTCCTCAAACTGTTGGCACATCAGTTCTCTACTGAACAATTTTTACTACCCTTAGTGCTTTTCAAAAGGATGAACAGAGGGGTTGGCCTAGGTCCGAGGAGAAGGGTGGCATTTGGGACAGTTTCTGTCCCTCATTAAGAATCAGTTCTGTGTATCTCACCGGTTTCAATAAGCCCGAAACTTTCTCAGAATAAATCTCTAGAGCATTACTCCCCAGTCACCCCCAAATCCTCAGTCAGTGCAAGAGGAAGAATTTTACACTAACCTTTTTTAGGGCAGCACGGTGACTCAGTGGTCAGCACTGCTGCCTCACAGCACCAGGTCCCAGGTTCGATTCCAGCCTCGGGCGACTGTCTGTGTGGAGTTTGCACATTCTCCCCGTGTCTGTGTGGGGTTCCTCCGGGTGCTGCGGTTTCCTCCCACAGTCCAAAGATGCGCGGGTCAGGTGAATTGGCCATGCTAAATTGTCTGTAGTGTTAGATGCATTAGTCAGAGGGAAATGAGACTGGGTGGGTTACTCTCCGGAGGGTCGGTGTGGACTTATTGGGCCGCAGGGCCTGTTTCCACACTGTAGGGAATCAAATCTAATATCTAAAAAAAAACTTTCAAACTTCCCCATCTTCTGCCTGATCCAAATGCTGATGGTGTTTTCAAAGCTTTGTTTTCTCTTTGTAAAGTCCAGCTGTTTTGATGATCTCTCTGATCACATTCACTCCCAGACAGATCAGCCCGAGACACAGTCGTGCAGTGACCTAGCCTTCCCTGTGTTTCCTGACACAGCCTCGTATCTCAGTTGAAGCCTGTTTACACACCAGTTGTGATGTCAGAACTCTCTCTGTGATGTACACGGTGAGGTCACAGTTGTTCTGCGAGGTCACACTTTGACCTGTCCAGTTCAAGTGGCCTCACTGCAATCAAACAGGGAATAAGCCGGGGAGGACCGAAACCCTCACCTTTCTCAGGTTACAATGTGTTCATATTCCAGAATATACAAAGCAGTTGAAGACATAGACATTAGGGTGTACGGGTGATGCTCAATGACACGGAGTCAGAGACACACAGATACAGATTGAGACTGCCCTGGAGATGTTTCAGAGCTGACTCTGAGACACACACGATATGTACGGCAGCAAATGGGGGTGAATCTCATTCTTTGTTCCCTGCAGTGTACCTGGCATGCTCAGTGTAGAAACCCAAACCAGCTGACTGATGATGGAGCAGTTTGAAGGGAGATGGAGGGGTGAGGCCAGGGAGGGTATGGGTCTGGGCCCACTATACAGAGGGATGTGGGTTCACTCCTTGTCTGTCATATCCTCTTGCTTCACTGTCTACATCAGTCTGCAGCCTTGTCCACTGTGGCATTTCAAAATATCATTCATATAATTCTGAATTGTCTTCAGGGTTCACACCTCTACCACTCATTTTGGCTGCGCTTTCCAGCTCCTTCTGTTATCCTCCAGCCATTTAGTTGTTGACACTCTACTCCTCCTTCAACTAAAGGGTTCAGTTTCCTTCACTTAAATCTATGTCCCGGCCCTTAATCCCCCCATCCATAGGAAATGTTCTCTTCCTGTATACCCTACGCCCATCATAGTTTTATACATCTCAGTCATGTCTCCTCTCCATCACCTCTGCTTTAATGAAAACAATCCCAGTCTGTCCAAACTCTCTTCAGAACTAAAACTCTCCAAGCCCAGGGAACGTCCTGGTCAATCCCCTCTGCACCCTCTCCAATGCACTCACATCCCTTCTACAATGTACAGAACTCTGTTGGCCAATATTTCAAGTGAGTTTGAGAACGGTCATGTCGAACCTTAGACATCGCTGGTAGTATCATGGACAGTTCTAGAGTGTTCTGTTCTGGATGGAATTTGATTGGTCAGAATGTTGAGCTTTACACAAAACACACTTAATTCTTACACCACAATTAAAATGCAAACAATGAAAAAAAACACAACTTGAACCTGTCGGAATACAGAACAAAATAATATATTATTCAATTCTACCCATCAACTAGTCCAATACAGCCACATCCTATAAACAGACCCTTAGTGAAGGCATATTCAGCAAAACAGATTTCCCTCACTTACTATCTCCTCCAATCCAAAAGATGGGAACACCAAAACAAACAATCTCACAGCAGAGAGAGAGTTCAAGCTTTTTTCCTACAGCAGAGAGAGGTGACAGCTGTGACTAACAGCTTCAACACCAAATAACGCAACTTCAGTAACTGAAAGCAGCACTAAGCCCCTGGATCGGTGAGAGCCGGACTCCACTTCCTCATGCTGCTTTGGTCGTAATTTAAGAAAACCCAAAGTTATTTACTCTACTTTCCATTGAACATACACCTTGGCACCAGGTTGATAACATCCCTCATCAAGAAAACAGAACACATCCTCCTTAAAGGGACAAGGTATCAGTCTGCTCTCCCTGGGGTCAGTGATACCGACACAGTGGGGTCAGCCTTCCCTCTCTGGGGTCAGTGACACAGACACTTTGGGGTCAGCCTTCCCTCCCTGGGGTCAGTGAAACAGACACAGTGGGGTCAGACTTCAACCCCTGGGGTCAGTGACACAGACACAGTGGGGTCAGCCTTCCCTCCTTGGGGTCAGTGACACAGACACAGTGGGGTCAGCCTTCCCTCCCTGGGGTCAGTGACACAGACACTTTGGGGTCAGCCTTCCCTCCCTGGGGTTAGTGACACAGACACAGTGGGGTCAGACTTCCCTCCCTGGGGTCAGTGACACAGACACAGTGGGGTCAACCTTCCCTGCCTGGGATCAGTGACACAGACACAGTGGGGTCAGCCTTCCCTCTCTGGGGTCAGTGATACAGACACAGTGGGGTCAGCCTTCCCTCCTTGGGGTCAGTGACACAGACACAGTGGGGTCAGCCTTCCCTCCCTGGGGTCAGTGACACAGACACTTTGGGGTCAGCCTTCCCTCCCTGGGGTCAGTGACACAGACACAGTGGGGTCAGCCATCCCTCCTTGGGGTCAGTGACACAGACACAGTGGGGTCAGCCTTCCCTCCCTGGGGTCAGTGACACAGACACTTTGGGGTCAGCCTTCCCTCCCTGGGGTCAGTGACACAGACACAGTGGGGTCAGACTTCCTTCCCTGGGGTCAGTGACACAGACACAGTGGGGTCAGCCTTCCCTCCCTGGCGTCAGTGACACAGACACAGTGGGGTCAGCCTTCCCTCCCTGGGGTCAGTGATGCAGACACAGTGAGGTCAGCCTTCCCTCCCTGGGGTCAGTGATACAGGCACAGTGGGGTCAGCCTTCCCTCCCTGGGGTCAGTGATACAGACACAGTGGGATGAGCCTTCCCTCTCTGGGGTCAGTGATACAGACACAGTGGGGTCAGCCTTCCCACTGTGGGGTCAGTGACAGAGACACAGTGGGGTCAGTCTGCTCTCCCCTGGGTCAGTGACAGAGACACAGTGAGGTCAGTCTGCTCCCCCTACATCAGTGACCCAGACACAGTGGGGTCAGTCTGCTCTCCCCTGGTTCAGTGACACAGACACAGTGGGGTCAGCCTTCCCTCCCTGGGGTCAGTGATACCGACACAGTGGGGTCAGCCTTCCCTCCCTGGGGTCAGTGATACAGACACAGTGGGATCAGCCTTCCCTCTCTGGGGTCAGTGATACTGACACAGTGGGATCAGTCTGCTCTCCCCTGGGTCAGTGACACAGACACACTGGGGTCAGTCTGCTCCCCCTACATCAGTGACCCAGACACACTGGGGTCAGTCTGCTCTCCCCTGGGTCAGTGACACAGACACACTGGGGTCAGTCTGCTCTCCCCTGGGTCTGTGACACTGACACATTGGGGTCAGTCTGCTCCCCCTACGTCAGTGACACAGACACAGTGGGGTCAGTCTGCTCCCCCCCGGGTCAGTGACACAGACACACTGGGGTCAGTCTGCTCTCCCCTGGGTCTGTGACACTGACACATTGGGGTCAGTCTGCTCCCCCTACGTCAGTGACACAGACACAGTGGGGTCAGTCTGCTCCCCCCCGGGTCAGTGACACAGACACAGTGGGGTCAGTCTGCTCTCCCCTGGGCCAGTGACACAGATACAATGGGGTCAGTCTGCTTTCCCCTGGCTCAGTGACACAGACACACTGGGGTCAGTCTGCTCTCCCCTGGGTCAGTGACATAGACACACTGGGGTCAGTCTGCTCCCCCCTGTCAGTGACACAGATAAAATGGGGTCAGTCTGCTCTCCCCTGGGTCAGTGACACAGACACAGTGGGGTCAGTCTGCTCCCCCCGGGTCAGTGACACAGACACACTGCGGTCAGTCTGCTCTCCCCTGGGTCAGTGACACAGATACAATGCGGTCAGTCTGCTCCCCCCGGGTCAGTGACACAGACACACTGGGGTCAGTCTGCTCTCCCCTGGTTCAGTGACACAGACACACTGGGGTCAGTCTGCACTCCCCTGGGTCAGTGACACAGACACACTGGGGTCAGTCTGCTCCCCCTACATCAGTGACCCAGACACACTGGGGTCAGTCTGCTCTCCCCTGGTTCAGTGACACAGACACATTGGGGTCAGTCTGCTCCCCCTACGTCAGTGATACAGATACAATGGGGTCAGTCTGCTCTCTTTGAAGAGAAAATGAGGTCTGCAGATGCTGGAGATCAGAGATGGAAATGTGTTGCTGGAGAAGCGCAGCAGGTCAGGCAGCATCTAGGGAACAGGAGAATCGACGTTTCGGGCATTAGCCCTTCTTCAGGAATGAGGAAAGTTTGTCCAGCAGGCTAAGATAAAGGATAGGGAGGATGGACTTGGGGGAGGGGCGTCGGAAATGTGATAGGTGGAAAAAGGTCAAGGTGAGGGTGATAGGACAGATTGGGGTGGGGGCGGAGAGGTCGGGAAGAAGATTGCAGGTTAGGGAGGCGGTGCTGAATTTGATGGATTTGACTGAGACAGGCTGGGGGGAGGGGAAATGAGGAACGGGTGAGAGAGAGAGAGGAGGATGAGGGGGGTGAGAGAGCGAGGGTGAGAGAGAGGGGTTTTAGAGAGAGATGGGGTTTGAAAGAGCGAGAGAGCACGGGTGAGAGAGAGAGAGGAGGATGAGGGGGATGAGAGAGAGGTTGAGAGAGGGGTTTTAGAGAGAGAGGGATTTGAGAGAGCGAGAGAGAGCGGGTGAGGGAGAGAGAGGAGGATGAGGGGGTGAGAGAGCGAGGGTGAGAGAGAGGGTTGAGAGAGAGATGGGGTTTGAGAGAGCGAGAGATCGCGGGTGAGAGAGAGAGAGGAGGATGAGGGGGGTGAGAGAGAGAGGGTGAGAGAGAGGGGGTTTAGAGAGAGAAAGGGTTTGAGAGAGCAAAAGAGAGCGGGTGAGAGAGCGGGAGGAGGATGAGGGGGGTGAGAGAGAGAGAGTGAGAGAGAGGGGGTTTGAGAGAGCGAGTGAGAGCGGGTGAGAGAGAGACGAGGATGAGGGGGGTGAGAGAGAGAGGGTGCGAGAGAGGGGTTGAGAGAGAGGCGGTTTGAGAGAGCGCGGGTGAGAGAGAGAGAGACGAGGATGAGAGGGTGAGAGAGGGTGTGAGAAAAGGTGTTTGAGAGAGCAAGAGAGAGCGGGTGAGAGAGAGGGATGAGAATTAGAGGGGTGAGAGAGAGGGTGAGAGAGAGGGGTTGAGAGAGAGGGGGTTTGAGAGAGCGAGAGAGAGCGGGTGAGGGTGAGAGAGGTGGAGGAGGGGGGTGAGAGAGAGAGGGTGAGAGAGGGGTTATAGAGAGAGACGGGGTTTGAGAGAGCGAGAGAGCGCGGGTGAGAGAGAGAGAGGAGGATGAGGGGGGTTAGAGAGAGGGGTTTTAAAGAGAGAGGGTATTTGAGAGAGCGAGAGAGCGCGGGTGAGAGAGAGGCGGATGAGGGGGGTGAGAGAGAGGGTGAGAGAGAGGGGGTTTAGAGAGAGAAAGGTTTTGAGAGAGCAAGAGAGAGAGGGTGAGAGAGCGGGAGGAGGATGAGGGGTGTGAGAGAGAGAGGGTGAGAGAGAGGGGTTGAGAGAGAGGGGGTTTGAGAGAGCGAGTGAGAGCAGGTGAGAGAGAGACGAGGATGAGGGGGGTGAGAGAGGGTGTGAGTAGGTGTTTGAAAGAGCAAGAGAGAGAGGGTGAGAGAGAGGGGTTGAGAGAGAGAGGCGGTTTGAGAGAGCGAGAGAGCGGGTGAGAGAGAGAGACGAGGATGAGTGGGGTGAGAGAGGGTGTGAGAAAAGGTGTTTGAGAGAGCAAGAGAGAGCGGGTGAGAGAGAGGGAGGAGAATGAGAGGGGTGAGAGAGAGAGGGTCAGAGAGAGGGGTTGAGAAAGAGGGGGTTTGAGAGAGCGAGAGAGCGCGGGTGAGAGTGGAGGAAGGGGGTGAGAGAGAGAGGGTGAGAGAGAGGGGTTATAGAGAGAGACGGGGTTTGAGAGAGTGAGAGAGAGCGGGTGAGAGAGACAGAGGAGGATGAGAGGGGTGAGAGAGAGAGGGTGCGAGAGAGGGGTTTTAGAGAGAGGGGGTTTGAGAGAGTGAGAGAGCGCGGGTGAGAGAGAGAGAGGAGGGTGAGAGGGGTGAGAGATAGAGGGTGAGAGAGAGGGGTTTTAGAGAGAGAGGGTGTTTGAGAGAACGAGGGAGAGCGGGTGAGAGAGAGAGGAGGATGAGGGGGATGAGAGAGAGAGGGTGAGAGAGAGGGGTTTGAGAGAGCGGGTGAGAGAGAGAGAGGAGGATGAGGGGTGTGAGAGAGCGAGGGTCAGAGAGAGGGGTTTTAGAGAGAGATGGGGTTTGAGAGCGCGAGAGAGCACGGGTGAGAGAGAGAGAGGAGGATGAGGGGGGTGAGAGAGAGAGGTTGAGAGAGGGGTTTTAGAGAGAGGGGTTTGAGAGAGCGAGAGAGAGCGGGTGAGGGAGAGAGAGGAGGATGAGGGGGTGAGAGAGCGAGGGTGAGAGAGGGTTGAGAGAGAGATGGGGTTTGAGAGAGCGAGAGATCGCGGGTGAGAGAGAGAGAGGAGGATGACGGGGTTGTGAGAGAGAGGGGTTGAGAGAGAGGGTTTTAGATAGAGAGGGGGTTTGAGAGTGCGAGAGAGCGCGAGTGAGAGAGAGGGAGGATGAGGGGGTTGAGATAGAGGGGTTTTAGAGAGAGGGGGGTTTGAAAGAGTGAGAGAGCGCGGGTGAGAGAGAGAGAGGAGGATGAGGGGGTGAGAGCGATTGTGTGAGAGAGCGAGAGGATGATGAGGGGGGGTGAGAGAGACGGTGAGAGAGAGGGGTTTAGAGAGAGAGGAGGTTTGAGAGAGCGAGAGAGAGTGGGTGAGAGAGAGAGGAGGTGGAGGGGGTGAGAGAGAGAGGAGGAGGAGGGGGTGAGAGAGAGAGGGGGTTTGAGAGAGCGAGAGAGAGCGGGTGAGAGAGAGAGAGAGGAGGATGACAGCGGTGAGAAAGAGAGGGTGAGAGAGAGAGGAGGATGATGGTGTGAGCGAGAGAGGGTAAGAGAGAGGGGTTTTAGAGAGAGGGGGCTTGAGAGAGCGGGTGAGCGAGAGGAGGATGAGGGGCGTGAGAGAGAGAGAGGGTGAGAGAGAGGGGTTGAGAGAGAGGGGGGTTTGAAAGAGCGAAAGAGCGCGGGTGAGATAGAGAGAGGAGGATGGGGGTTGAGAGAGAGAGGGTGAGAGAGAAGGGTTGAGAGAGAGAGGGTGTTTGAGAGAGCGAGAGAGAGCGGGTGAGAGAAAGAGAGGAGGAGGAGGGGGGTGAGAGAGAGGGGTTGCGAGAGAGAGGGTGTTTGAGAGAGCGAGTAAGAGCGGATGAGAGAGAGGAGGATGAGGGGAGTGAGAAAGAGAAAGTGAGAGAGAGGGGTTTTGGAGAGAGAGAGAGGGGGTGAGAAGGAGGGAGAGGGGATGTGAAAGAGAAAGTGAGAGAGAGGGGTTTTGGAGAGAGAGAGGGGGTGAGAAGGAGGGAGAGGGGATGAGGAAGAGACAGTGAGAGAGAGGGGGTTATGAGAGAGGGGTGAGGGAGAGCGAGTGAGAGTGAGAGGGGGTTAAAGCGAGCGGGGTGAGAAGGACAGAGACTGGATTAGAAAGAGACGGAAAGAGGGGTGGGAGAGAGGAAGGATGTGTGTGAGTGTGTGTGAGAGAGAGAGTGAGAGAGCGAGGTGAGAGAGAGGGGAATAAGAATAAGAGAGATTGGGGTGCGAGAGAGAGAGGGGGTGACAGAGAGAGAGGGTGGGAGGGTGAGAGTGGGAGTGAGGTGGGAGAGAGTGAGGGGGTTGAGAGATGGGGGTTGTGAGATGGGGGTTGAGAGAGGGGTATGAGAGAGAGGTGGTGAGACAGATGGGCTGAGACAGATGGGGTGAGAGAGGGGGTGCGAGAGAAAGCGGGTGAGACAGAAGGGCGGTGAGAGAGAGAGGGGGTGAGAGAGAGGGGGTGAGAGAGGGGAAGTGAGAGAGTGGTTTGGGAGAGAGAGAGGGGAGAGAGAGGGGTGAGTGGGGTGTTGAGAGAGAGGGGCAGTGAGAGAGAGTGGATGGAGAGAGGGAGTGAGTAAGAGAGGGGGTGAGAGAGGGGTGAGAGAGGGGTGAGAGAGAGAGTGAGAGAGAGCGTGGGGTGAGAGAGAGGGGATGAGAGAGAGAGGGGGGTGAGAGAAAGGGGAGTGTGGGGGGGTGGGGTGAGAGAGAGGGGCGGTGAGAGAGAGTGACGGGTTGAGAGAGAGAAGAGAGTGAGGGAGAGGAGTGAGAGAGAGGGGTTGAGAGATAGGGATCGAGAGAGAGGGGGATGAGAGAGAGGGGGATGAGAGAGGGGGGATGAGAGAGGGGGGATGAGGGGGGGGTTGAGAGAGACGGTGTGAGAGAGAATGGGGTTCGAGAGAGACAGGGTGGGAGAGCGATGGGGATGGGAGAGAGAGAGAGAGAGAGAAGGATGAGAGAGAGAGAGAGGGTGAGAGAGTGGGTGGGAGAGAGGGGTGAGAGAGAGTGGGTGGGAGAGAGAGGGGTGGGAGAGACAGCGGGTGAGTGAGAGAGGGTGAGAGAGAGAGAGGGCGATGAGAGGGGCATGAGAGAGAAAAGGGGAGAGACAAAGGGGGTGTGAGAGTGGGTCAGAGAAAGAATGGAGGTGAGATAGCGAGGGGCTGGGAGAGAGGGCGTGGGAGAGAGAGGGGTTGAGAGAGAGAGACGGTGTGAGTGAGATGGGGTGTGAGAGAGAGAGACACTGAGTGGGAGAGAGGGAGGGAGTGAGAGAGAGAAGGGTAAGAGAGAGAGGAGGTTTGAGAGCGAGAGAGAATGTGGGTGAGGGGTTGAGAGGGGAGTGAGAAAGGGGGTTAAGAGAGAGAAGGGGGTGAGATAGTGATGCTGAGAAAGAGAGAGGGGTGAGAGTGAAAGAGAGAGGAATGAGAGAGAGGGGGTAAGAGAGAGATAGTTTGAGAGAGCGAGAGAGCAGGTGAGAGAGAGAGGGGATGAGAGGTGTGTGAGAGAGGGGTGAGATGAGAGGGTGAGGGAGAGAGAAGGGGGTGAGAGAGAGGGGGTGTGAGAGAGAGTGGGGTGAGAGAGAGCGTGCGGGTGAGTGAGAGAGAGGGGTGTGAGAGAGGGGGTCGAGAGAGAAAGAGGGAGAGACAAAGGGGGAGAGACAAAGGGGGACAGAACGAGTGGAGGTGAGACTGTGAGGGGGTGGAAGAGAGGGCGTGAGAGAGAGAGGGGTTAAGAGAGAGAGGTGGTTTGAGAGAGCGAGAGAGCAGGTGAGAGAGTGGGGGTGAGGGGGTGGGAGAGAGAGGGTGAGAGAGAAGCGTGTGAGAGAGAGGGGGGCTGAGAGATGGGATGAGGGGGGTGAGGGAGAAGGCAGTGAGAGAGAGAGAGGGGGGTGAGAGAGGGGAGAGAGAGGGGGGATTGAGGGGGGTGAGAGAGAGAGTGAGGGGGTGAGAGAGCGAGAGTGTGTGAGAGAGAGTGGAGAGATGAGAGAGGGAGTGGGGTGAGGGGGTTTGAGAGAGAAAGTGGGCTGAATGAGAGGGGGCTGAGAGAGAGGGGGTGAGAGAGAGGAGATGAGAGATAGAGCGGGGTGAGAGAGAGGTGGTTGAGAGAGAAAGGGGGTGAGAGAGAAAGGTGGGTGTGAGAGAGAGGGGGTGTGAGAAACAGAGAGAGAGTGAGAGGTTAAGAGGGTGAGAGAGAGAGGGTATGAGAGAGGGGTGAGATGAGAGAGAGAGCATGGTGTGAGAGAGAAAGGGGGCTGAGAGAGGGGGGGTAGGGAGAGTGGGGTGAGAGAGTGAATGGAC
Organism: Chiloscyllium plagiosum; assembly: GCF_037043375.1. NCBI lineage: Eukaryota > Metazoa > Chordata > Chondrichthyes > Orectolobiformes > Hemiscylliidae > Chiloscyllium > Chiloscyllium plagiosum. Next base: position 55,260,928 of record NW_028270167.1, read on the forward strand.
TGAGAGAGAAAGGGGGCTGAGAGAGAGGGGGTAGGGAGAGAGGGGGTGAGGGAGAGTGGGGTGAGAGAGTGAACGGACTGAGAGAGAAAGGGGGCTGAGAGAGAGAGGGGGCTGAGAGAGAGGGGGTGAGAGAGAGGGAGGGTAGGGAGAGAGGGGGTGAGAGAGAGCGGGGTGAGAGAGCGAGTGGGCTGAGAGAGAGAGGGGGCTGAGAGAGGGGGGTAGGGAGAGAGGGGGTGAGAGAGAGCGGGGTGAGAGAGCGAGTGGGCTGAGAGAGAATGGGGGCTGAGAGAGAGGGGGTAGGGAGAGAGGGGGTGAGAGAGAGCGGGGTGAGAGAGAAAGGGGGCTGAGAGAGGGGGGGGGCTGAGAGAGGGGGTGAGAGAGAGCGGGGTGAGAGAGTGAACGGGCTGAGAGAGAAAAGGGGGCTGAGAGAGAGAGGGGGCTGAGAGAGAGGGGGTGAGAGAGTGAACGGGCTGAGAGAGAAAGGAGGCTGAGAGAGAGGGGGTAGGGAGAGAGGGGGTGAGAGAGAGAGGGGGTTGAGAGAGAGCGGGGTGAGAGAGCGAGTGGGCTGAGAGAGAAAGGGGGCTGAGAGAGAGGGGGTAGGGAGAGAGGGGGTGAGAGAGAGCGGGGTGAGAGAGCGAGTGGGCTGAGGGGGGGGGGCTGAGAGAGTGGGGTAGGGAGAGAGGGGGTGAGAGAGTGGGGTGTGAGAGAGGGTGTCAGAGAGGTGGGGAGAGTAAAGGGTATGTAAGGGAGGGGGGAAAGAGAGAGGGGGGAGAGAGAGGGTGCAGAGAGAGTGTGGAAGAGGGGATGTGAGAGAGAGGGTGAGATGAGAGGGAGAGAGAGAAGGGGGTGAGAGAGAGAGAGGAGGGTGAAAAAGAGAGAGAGAGGGAGAAAGAGAGAGGGGAAAGTATGAGAGGGGGTCAGAGAAAGAGTGGAGGTGAGGGGGTGAGAGAGAGAGGGAGTGGGAGAGAGGGGTTGGAGAGAGATAGAGGGTGAGAGAGAGGGTAGAGAGAGAGAAGGGTGAGAGGGTGAGAGAGAGAGGGAGAATGAGAAAGATCAGGGTGGAGGAGAGAGCGGATGCGAAAGAGAAAGGGGGTGAGTGAGAGAGGGGTAGAGATACGGGGTGAGAGAGACGTAAGAGAGAGAGGGGAGTGAAAGAGAGAGGGGTAACAGAGAGAGGGTGAGAGAGAGAGGTGTGTGAGAGAGATCAGTGTGGGAGAGACTGGGGAGAGAGAGAGGGCTGAGAGAGAGAGATGTGAGAGAGAAGGTGTGAGAGAGAGATCAGGGTGGGAGAGACTGGGGTGAGAGAGAGGGGTGAGAGAGAAGCGGTGAGAGAGAGAGAGGTGTGTGAGAGAGAGGAGGGTAAGAGAGAAAGGGGGGGGTGAGAGAGACAGGCAGAGAAAGAGAGGGTGAGAGAGAGGCGTGAAAGAGACGGGGTAAGAGAGAGGGGAAAGAGAGACAAGGTTGAGAGAGAGAGGGGTGAGAGAGAGAGGAGGGGGTGAGAGAGGGGGGTGAGAGAGAGGTGTGAGAGAGAGGGGATGAACGAGAGGGACTGACAGGAGGGGTGAGAGAGGCGGTGAGAGACAAGGGGTGTGAGAGGGAGGTGTGAGAGAAAGAGGGTGTGAGAGAGGGGGGTGAGAGAGACAGGGTGAGAGACAGGTGGGTGAGAGAGAGGGGTAAGAGAGAGGGAGAGAGAGAGGCGTGAGTGAGAGAGAGAGAGGGGTGAGAGGGAGAGAAGGGTGAGGGAGAGAGAGGGGTGAGGCGATGGAGGGTGTGAGAGAGAGATCGGGGTGGAAGAGAGAGCGGGTGAGAAAGAGACGGGGGGTGAGAGAGAGAGACAGACTGAGTTAGAGAGACAGGGGTGAGAGAGAGAGGGTGAGAGGGAGGTAAGAGAGAGAGATAGAGATGGGGTGAAAGAGAGAGAGGGGCTGAGAGAGAGAGGGTGTGAGAGAGAGGGGGTGAGATAGAGAGAGGGGAAAGAGAGAGAGAGAGGTGGGAGAGAGAGAGGGTGAGAGAGAGACGCTTGTGAGATAGATCAGGGTGGGAGAGACTGGGGAGAGAGGGAGGGGTGCTGAGAGAGAGAGAGGGCTGAGAGAGAGGGGTGAGAGAGAGAGGGGTGAGAGAGAGAGAGAGGGATGAGAGAGAGGGGGGTGAGAGAGACGGCAGAGAGAGAAGGTGAGAGAGAGGTGTGAGAGAGAGGGGGTAAGAGAGAGAGGGGGAAAGAAGGAGAAGGGTGAGAGGGTGAGACAGAGGGAGGATGAGAAAGATTGGGGTGGGGGAGAGAGTGGGGTGAGAAAGAGAAAGGGGGTGAGTGAGAGTGTGGAATAGAGAGGGGGTGTGAGAGAGGCGTAAGAGAGAGAAAGGGGTGAGAGAGAGCAATAAGAGAGAGAGGGGTGAGATAGAAAGGGTGAGCGAGATGGGTGTGAGAGAAAAAGGGGGTGAGAAAGAGAGAGAGTGAGTGAAAGAGAGAGAGTGTGTAAGTGAGAAAGAGAGAGTGTGAGTAATAAAGAGAGAGCGGGTGAGAGAGAGGGGTTGAGAGTCAAGGGGTGTTTGGGAGAGAGAAAGTGTGGAGGGGGTAAGAGAGAGAGTGGAGTTAGAAGGAGAGGGTGTGATTGAGAGAGTGAGTGAGAGAGAGGGTTTGGAGAGAGATAGAGGGTGAGAGAGGGTAGAGAGAGAGAAGGGTGAGATGGTGAGAGAGAGAGGGAGAAGAGAAAGATCGGGTTGGAGGAGAGAGCGGGTGCGAAAGAGAAAGGGGGTGAGTGAGAGAGGGGTAGAGAGATGGGGTGAGAGAGACGTAAGAGAGAGAGGGGAGTGAAAGAGAGAGGGGTAACAGAGAGAGGGTGAGAGAGAGAGGTGTGTGAGAGAGATCAGTGTGGGAGAGACTGGGGAGAGAGAGAGGGCTGAGAGAGAGAGATGTAAGAGAGAAGGGTTGAGAGAGAGATCAGGGTGGGAGAGACTGGGGTGAGAGAGAGGGGTGAGAGAGAAGCGGTGAGAGAGAGAGGTGTGTGAGAGAGAGGGGGGTAAGAGAGAAAGGGGGGGTGAGAGAGAGACAGGCAGAGAAAGAGAGGGTGAGAGAGAGGTGTGAGAGAGACATGGTAAGAGAGAGGGGAAAGAGAGACAAGGTTGAGAGAGAGAGGGGTGAGAGAGAGAGGAGGTGTGAGAGAGAGGGTGTAAGAGTGAGAGGGGGTGAGAGAGGGGGGCTGAGAGAGAGGTGTGAGAGAGAGGGGATGAACGAGAGGGACTGAGAGGAGGGGTGAGAGAGGCGGTGAGAGACAAGGGGTGTGAGAGGGAGGTGTGAGAGAAAGAGGGTGTGAGAGAGGGGGGTGAGAGAGACAGGGTGAGAGACAGGTGGGTGAGAGAGAGAGGGGTAAGAGAGAGGGAGAGAGAGAGGCGTGAGTGAGAGAGAGATCGGGGTGGAAGAGAGAGCGGGTGAGAAAGAGACGGGGGGTGAGAGAGAGAGACAGACTGAGTTAGAGAGACAGGGGTGAGAGAGAGAGGGTGAGAGGGAGGTAAGAGAGAGAGATAGAGATGGGGTGAAAGAGAGAGAGGGGCTGAGAGAGAGAGGGTGTGAGAGAGAGGGGGTGAGATAGAGAGAGGGGAAAGAGAGAGAGAGGTGGAAGAGAGAGAGGGTGAGAGAGAGACGCTTGTGAGATAGATCAGGGTGGGAGAGACTGGGGAGAGAGGGAGAGGTGCTGAGAGAGAGAGAGGGCTGTGAGAGATGGGTGAGAGAGAGAGGGGTGAGAGAAAGAGAGAGGGATGAGAGAGAGGAGGGTGAGAGAGACGGCAGAGAAAGAGAGGGTGAGAGAGAGAAGGTGAGAGAGAGGAGTGAGAGAGAGAGGGTAAGAGAGAGAGGGGGAAAGAAGGAGAAGGGTGAGAGGGTGAGACAGAGAGGGAGGATGAGAAAGATTGGGGTGGGGGAGAGAGTGGGGTGAGAAAGAGAAAGGGGGTGAGTGAGAGTGGGGAATAGAGAGGGGGTGTGAGAGAGGCGTAAGAGAGAGAAAGGGGTGAGAGGGAGCAGTAAGAGAGAGAGGGGTGAGATAGAAAGGGTGAGCAAGAGGGGTGTGAGAGAGAAAGGGGGTGAGAAAGAGAGAGAGTGAGTGAAAGAGAGAGAGTGTGTAAGTGAGAAAGAGAGAGTGTGAGTAATAAAGAGAGAGCAGGTGAGAGAGGGGTGAGAGAGAGGGGTTGAGAGTCAAGGGGTGATTGGGAGAGAGAAAGTGTGGAGGGGGTAAGAGAGAGAGTGGAGTGAGAAGGAGAGGGTGTGATTGAGACAGTGAGTGAGAGAGAGGGGGGAGCGAGAGGGGTGAGAGGTGGAGGGGTTAGAGAGAGCACGGGGTAAGAGAGAAAGGGTGTGAGAGGGGGTGAGAGAGAGGGGTGAGGGAAAGGGGGAGAGAGAGGGTTTGAGAAAGAGAGAGGGCATGAGAGATTGAGGGTGTGAGTGACTGAGGGGATGAGAGAGTGAGGGGGGTTGAGAGAGGGGTTGGTGAGAGAGAGGGGTGAGAGCGGGAGGGGTGAGAGAGAGGGGTTGAGAGAGAGGGGGTGAGAGAATGAGGGAGGGAGAGAGAGGGGGGTGAGAGAGGGGGGTGAGAGAGGGGGGGTTGAGAGCGAGAGATAGGTTAGAGAGTGGGAGGTGGGAGAGAGAGAGGGGTGAGAGAGAGGGGGGTTGAGAGAGAGAGAGGGGTGGGGATGAGAGAGAAAGATAGGTTAGAGAGAGGGAGGTGGGAGAGAGAGAGGGGTGAGAGAGAGGGGTGAGAGAGAGGGGTGAGAGAGTGAGGGGGGTTGAGAGAGGGGGTGGTGAGAGAGAGGGGGGTGAGAGATAGGTGGAGAGAGAGAGGGGTGAGAGAGAGGGGGGTGAGAAAGAGGGATTGAGAGAGAGGAGGTGAGAGAGTGTGGGTGTGAGAGAGTGAGGGGATGAGAGAGTGAGGGGGTTTGAGTGAGGGGGTGGTGAGACAGAAAGGGAGTGAGAGAGCGTGAGGGGTGAGAGCGCGAGGGGTGAGAGACAGGGGTTGAGAGAGAGGGGGGTGAGAGAGAGAGGGTGAGAGAGAGAAGCGGTGTGAGAGAGAGGAGCGGTGTGAGAGAGAGAGGGGTAAGAGAGAGGGATAAGATAGAGACGGGGTGAGAGAGAGTGTGGTAAGAGAGAGAGGAGTGAGAGACAGAGGATGAGAGAGAGGTGTGTGAGAGGGAAGGGAGAGTGAGAGAGAGGGGCTGAAAGAGTGGGAGTGAGAGAGAAGGGGTGAGAGAGAAGGGGTGAGAGAGAGAGAGGTGAGAGAGAGAGGGGTAAGAAATGGATGGGTAGGAGAGAGAGAGAGGGTGAGAGAGGATGTGAGAGAGAGGGGGTGAGAGAGAGGGTGAGAGAGAGATGTGAGAGAGAGAGAGCTAAGAGAGAGAGCCGTAGTAGTGAGAGAGGGCGAGAGAGAGGGGGATGTGAGAGAGAGGGGGAGAGAGAGAAGGGTGAGAGAGAGGGGGTCAGAGAGAGAGAGGGGTGAGTGAGAGAGAGAGGGGTGAGTTAGAGAGCTTGTGTGAGAGAAATCGGGGTGGAAGAGAGAGCGGGTATGAAAGAGAGAGGGGGTGAGAGAGAGACAGGCTGAGAGAGAGAGGGTGAAAGAGAGGGGTGAAAGAGAAGGGGTGAGAGAGAGGGGATGAGAGGGAGGAGATGAGAGAGAGGGGGTGAGAGAGAGGGGTTGAGAGAGAGGGGATGAGAGAGAGAGAGAGAGACGGGCAAGAGAGAGAGAGGGGTGAGAGGGAGAGAAGGGTGATGGAGAGAGGGGTGAGGGAGAGAGAGAGGGTGTGAGAGAGAGATCGGGGTGGAAGAGAGAGTGGGTGAGAAAGAGACGGGGTGAGAGAGAGAGACAGGCTGAGTTAGAGAGACAAAGATGAGAGACAGAGGGTGAGAGAGAGAGGGTGAGAGGGAGGTAAGAGAGAGAGAGGGTGAAAGAGAGAGAGGGGCTGAGAGAGAGAGGGCCTGAGAGAGAGGGGGTGAGATAGAGATAGGGGAAAGAGAGAGAGAGGGGTGGGAGAGAGAGAGGGTGAGAGAGAGATGCATGTGAGAAGGTGTGTGAGAGAGATCAGGGTGGGAGAGACTGGGGAGAGAGGGAGGGGGCTGAGAGAGAGAGAGGGCTGAGAGAGGGGGGTGAGAGAGAGAGGGGAGTGAGAGAGAGGGGGGTGTGAGAGAGAGAGAGGGGTGAGAGAGAGGGGTGTGAGAGAGAGGGGGTGTGAGAGAGAGAGGGGTGTGTGAGAGAGAGAGGGGTGTGAGAGAGAGGGGTGAGAGAGAGAGAGAGGTGAGAGAGAGAGGGGTGAGAGAGAGGGGGGTGTGAGAGAGATCGGAGTGGAAGGGAGAGCGGGTGAGGAAGAGAGAGGGGTGAGAGAGAGACAGGCAGAGAAAGAGAGGGTGAGAGAGAGAAGGTGAGAGAGAGGTGTGAGAGAGAGGGGGTAAGAGAGAGGGGGAAAGAGGGATAAGGGTGAGAGGGTGAGACAGAGAGGGAGGATGAGAAAGATTGGGGTGGGGGAGAGAGCGGGTGAGAAAGAGAAAGGGGGTGAGTGACAGTGGGGGAGAGAGGGGAGAGAAAGGGCGGGAGAGAGAGAGGAGTTGAGAGAGAAGGGGTGAGCGAGAGAGAGGGAGTGAGAAAGAGAGAGAGTGAGTGAAAAAGATAGAGAGTGTAAGTGAGAAAGAGAGAGAGTGAGTGTAAAGAGAGAGCAGGTGAGAGAGATGGGGTGTAACAGAGAGGGGGTGAGAGAGAGGGGTTGGGAGAGGGGGATGAGAGAGAGATGTGAGAGAGTGAGAGGGGTGAGAGAGGGGGTGTGACAGAGAGAGGGGTGTAAGAGAGAGAGGGGTGAGAGAGAGAGTGGTAAGAGAGAGAGGAGTGAGAGACAGAGGATGAGAGAGAGGTGTGTGAGAGGGAAGGGAGAGTGAGAGAGGGGCTGAAAGTTTGGGCGTGAGAGAGAGGGAGTGAGATAGAAGGAGTGAGAGAGAAGGGTGGGAGAGAGAGGGTGTGAGAGAGAGGTGAGAGAGAGAGGGGTAAGAAATGGACGGGTAGGAGAGAGAGAGGATGTGAGAGAGAGGGGGTGAGAGAGAAGGAGGGGTGAGTGAGAGAGAGAGGGGTGAGTTAGAGAGTTTGTGTGAGAGAAATCGGGGTGGAAGAGAGAGCGGGTGTGAAAGAGACAGGGGTGAGAGAGAGACAGGTTGAAAGCGAGGGGTGAGAGAGAAGGGTTGAGAGAGAGGGGATGAGAGAGAGGAGGTGAGAAAGAGGGGGTGAGAGAGAGGGTTAAGAGAGAGAGAGAGAGAAGGGCAAGAGAGAGAGAGGGTGAGAGGGAGAGAAGGTTGAGGGAGAGAGAGGGATGAGGAGAGAGAGGGTGTGAGACAGAGATCGGGGTGGAAGAGAGAGTGGGTGAGAAAGAAACAGGGGTGAGAGAGAGACAGGCTGAGTCAGAGAGACAAAGATGAGAGACAGAGGGTGAGAGAGAGGGTGAGAGGGAGGTAAGAGAGAGAGGTGAAAGAGAGAGAGGGGCTGAGAGAGAGAGGGGTTGAGAGAGAGGGGTTGAGATAGAGATAGGGGAAAGAGAGAGAGGGGTGGGAGAGAGAGAGAGTGAGAGAGAGAAGCATGTGAGAGAAGGTGTGTGAGAGAGATCAGTGTGAGAGAGACTGGGGAGAGAGGGAGGGGGCTGAGAGAGGGGGGTGAGAGAGAGGGGTGAGAGAGAGAGGGGTGTGAGAGAGAGGGGTGTGAGAGAGAGGGGTGAGAGAGAGGGGGGTGTGAGTGAGAGGGGGTGTGAGAGAGAGGGGGTGTGAGAGAGAGAGGGGTGAGAGAGAGGGGGTGTGAGAGAGAGGGGTGTGAGAGAGAGGGGTGTGATAGAGAGGGGGTGTGAGAGAGAGGGGGTGTGAGAGAGAGAGGTGAGAGAGAGAGTGGGTGGGAGAGAGGGGGTGTGTGAGAGAGAGTGGTGAGAGAGAGTGGTGAGAGAGAGTGGTGAGAGAGAGAGGGGGTGTGAGAGAGATCGGAGTGGAAGGGAGAGGGGGTGAGGAAGAGAGAGGGTGTGAGAGAGAGACAGGCAGAGAAAGAGAGGGTGAGAGAGAGAAGGTGAGAGAGAGTTGTGAGAGAGAGGGGGGTAAGAGAGAGAGGGGGAAAGAGGGATAAGGGTGAGAGGGTGAGACAGAGAGGGAGGATGGGAAAGATTGGGGTGGGGGAGAGAGCGGGTGAGAAAGAGAAAGGGGGTGAGTGACAGTGGGGGAGAGAGGGGAGAGAGAGGGCGGGAGAGAGAGAGGAGTTGAGAGAGAAGGGGTGAGAGAGAGAGGGGGTGAGAAAGAGAGAGAGTGAGTGAAAAAGATAGAGACTGTAAGTGAGAAAGAGAGAGAGTGAGTGACAAAGAGAGAGAAGGTGAGAGAGATGGGGTGTAACAGAGAGGGGGTGAGAGAGAAGGAGGGGTGAGTGAGAGAGAGAGGGGTGAGTTAGAGAGTTTGTGTGAGAGAAATCGGGGTGGAAGAGAGAGCGGGTGTGAAAGAGACAGGGGGTGAGAGAGAGACAGGCTGAGAGAGAGACAGGTTGAAAGCGAGGGGTGAGAGAGAAGGGTTGAGAGAGAGGGGATGAGAGAGAGGAGGTGAGAAAGAGGGGGTGAGAGAGAGGGTTAAGAGAGAGAGAGAGAGAAGGGCAAGAGAGAGAGAGGGTGAGAGGGAGAGAAGGGTAAGGGAGAGAGAGGGATGAGGGAGAGAGAGGGTGTGAGACAGAGATCGGGGTGGAAGAGAGAGTGGGTGAGAAAGAGACAGGGGTGAGAGAGAGACAGGCTGAGTTAGAGAGACAAAGATGAGAGACAGAGGGTGAGAGAGAGGGTGAGAGGGAGGTAAGAGAGAGAGAGGTGAAAGAGAGAGAAGGGCTGAGAGAGAGAGGGGTTGAGAGAGAGGGGTTGAGATAGAGATAGGGGAAAGAGAGAGAGAGGGGTGGGAGAGAGAGAGTGAGAGAGAGAAGCATGTGAGAGAAGGTGTGTGAGAGAGATCAGTGTGGGAGAGACTGGGGAGAGAGGGAGGGGGCTGAGAGAGGGGGGTGAGAGAGAGGGGTGAGAGAGAGAGGGGTGTGAGAGAGAGGGGTGTGAGAGAGAGGGGTGAGAGAGAGGGGGGTGTGAGTGAGAGGGGGTGTGAGAGAGAGGGGGTGTGAGAGAGAGAGGGGTGAGAGAGAGGGGGTGTGAGAGAGAGGGGTGTGAGAGAGAGGGGTGTGATAGAGAGGGGGTGTGAGAGAGAGGGGGTGTGAGAGAGAGAGAGGTGAGAGAGAGAGTGGGTGGGAGAGAGGGGGTGTGTGAGAGAGAGTGGTGAGAGAGAGTGGTGAGAGAGAGTGGTGAGAGAGAGAGGGGGTGTGAGAGAGATCGGAGTGGAAGGGAGAGGGGGTGAGGAAGAGAGAGGGTGTGAGAGAGAGACAGGCAGAGAAAGAGAGGGTGAGAGAGAGAAGGTGAGAGAGAGTTGTGAGAGAGAGGGGGGTAAGAGAGAGAGGGGGAAAGAGGGATAAGGGTGAGAGGGTGAGACAGAGAGGGAGGATGGGAAAGATTGGGGTGGGGGAGAGAGCGGGTGAGAAAGAGAAAGGGGGTGAGTGACAGTGGGGGAGAGAGGGGAGAGAGAGGGCGGGAGAGAGAGAGGAGTTGAGAGAGAAGGGGTGAGAGAGAGAGAGGGGGTGAGAAAGAGAGAGAGTGAGTGAAAAAGATAGAGACTGTAAGTGAGAAATAGAGAGAGTGAGTGACAAAGAGAGAGAAGGTGAGAGAGATGGGGTGTAACAGAGAGGGGGTGAGAGAGAGGGGGTGGGAGAGGGGGATGAGAGAGAGAGGTGTGAGAGAGTGAGAGGGGTGAGAGAGAGGGGTGTGACAGAGAGAGGGGTGTAAGAGAGAGAGGGGTGAGAGAGAGAGGGGAGTGAGAGAGAAGGGGTGAGAGAGGGGGGTTGAGAGAGGGGGGGTGTGACAGAGAGAGGGGTGTAAGAGAGAGGGGGGATGAGAGAGAGAGGGCCTGAGAGAGGGGGTGAGAGAGAATGGGTGAGATAGGGAGAGGGATGTGAGAGAGAGCGGAGGTTGAGAGACAGGGTGAGAGAGAGGTGTGTAAGAGAGAGGGGTAAGAGAGACAGGGGTGAGAGAGAGAGGGGTTGAGAGAGACAGTGGGTTGAGAGAGAGGTGTGTGAGAGAGAGGGGGGTGTGAGGGAGAGGGGCTGAAAGAGAGGGTGGGAGAGAAGGAGTGAGAGACAGAGGGTGAGAGACAGAGGTGAGAGACAGAGAGAGGTGTAAGAGAGAGGGGTAGGAGAGAGAGAGGTGTGAGAGGGAGGGGTAATGAGAGAGAGGGTTGAGAGAGAAAGGGTGAGAAAGAGGGGTGAGAGAGTGGCGGGGTGTGAGAGAGAGACAGGCAGAGAAAGAGAGGGTGAGAGTGAGAAGGTAAGAGAGAGTCGTGAGAGAGGGGAAAGAGAGAGAAGGCTGAGAGAGTGTGAGAGAGAGAGGGGATGGGAAAGATCGGGGTGAGAAAGAGAAAGGGGGTGAGTGAGAGTGGGGGAGAGAAAGGGGGAGAGAATGGGGGAGAGAGGGGGGTGAGAGAGGGGGTGAGAGAGAGGGGTAAGACAGAGAGGGGGTGAAAGAGAGAGGGGTAAGAGAGAATGAGAGTGGTGAGAGTGGGAGGGGTGAGAGAGTGAGAGGGCTAAGAAAGAGAGGGTGTGAGAGTGAGGGGGTGAGAGAGAGGGGAGAGAGGGAGGGGATGACAGATAGAGCGGGGTGAGGGAGAGAGGGGGTGAGAGAGAGAGAAGGGTGAGAGAGACAGGGGTGTGAGAGTGAGGGGGTGAGAGAGGGGGTGTGTGAGAAAGAGGGGTGAAAGAGAGGGGTGTGTGACAGAGAGGGGATGAGAGAGAGGGGGTGAGAGGGAGTAGAGAGAGAGGGGTGAGAGAGAGGGGGTGAGGGAGAGGGGTGTGTGAGGGAGAGGGGTGTGTGAGGGAGAAAGGGGTGTGTGAGAGAGAGGGGTATGTGAGAGAGAAAGGGGTGTGAAGAGAGAGGGGTGTGAGAGAGAGAGGGGTGAGAGAGAGAGGGGACCTGAGAGAGAGGGTATGAGAGAGAAGGGGGTGAGAGAGAAAGGGTGAGAGAGATAGAGGGGTGAGAGAGTGAAAGGGGCTGGAAGAGATAGCCTGAGAGAGGGCGATGAGAGAGGCAGTGAGAGAGAAGTGGTGAGAGAGAGAGTGTGTGAGAGAGAGGGGGGTAAGAGAGAGGGGTGAGAGAGAAAGGGTGAGAGAGATGTGTGTGAGAGAGAGAGGGTTAAGAGGGAGAGGGGTTAGAGAGAGAGGGGTTAGAGAGAGAGAGGGTTAAGAGGGAGAGGGGTTAGTGAGAGAGGGATTAGAGAGAGAGAGGGTGAGAGAGAGAGAAGGGTGTGAGAGAGAGAAGGGGGTGAGACAGAGGGTGAGAGAGAGAGGTGTGTGAGAGAGACAGAGGGTAGAGAGAGGTCTGTGAGGGGGGGTGTGAGAGAGAGAAGGGCTGAAAGAGAGAGAGACGTGTGAGAGAGAGGGGGTGAGAGGGAGAGGTAAGAGAGAGAGAGGGGTGAAAGACAGTGAGAGGGTGAGAGAGAGAGGGTCTGAGAGAGAGGGGGTGAGATAGAGAGAGGTGTAAGAGAGAGAGGCGTGAGAGAGAAGGTGAGTGAGAGAGATCAGGTTGGGAGAGACTGGGTAGAGAAAGAGGGTTCTGAGGGAGAGTGGTGTGTGTGTGAGAGAGAGAGGTAATAGAGAGAGGGGTGAGAGAGAGAGGGGTGAGAGAGAGCGTTTGTGAGAGAGATTGGAGTGGTAGAGAGCAGGTGAGAAAGAGAGAAGGCCTGAGAGTGAGGGGGGTGAGAGAGAGGGTTGAGAGAGAGGGTGAGAGAGAGAGAGAGAGGAGTGTGAAAGCGACAGAGGGTTGAGAGAGAGGTGTGTGTGGGGGGGGGGTGAGAGAGCAATGGGCTGAAAGAGAGGGCTTGAGAGAGAGGGGCTGAGAGAGAGTGAGAGATAGTGGGATGAGAGAGGGAGAAAGGGGTGAGAGTGAGAGACGGGTGAGAGAGAGAGAAGCGGTGTGAGAGAGAGAGGGTTAAGAGAGTTTGAGGGTGTGAGAGAGAGGGTGTGAGAGAGGAGGTGAGAGAGAGGTGTGAGAGAGAGTGGGATGAGAGAGAAAGGGATGAGAGAGAGAAGAGCTGGGAGAGAGGGGCTGTGAAAGAGAGGGTGAGAGAGAAGGCGTGAGAGAGGTGTGTAAGAGAGAGATGGGTAAGAGTGAGAGAGAGAGGAGTGAAAGAGAGAGGGGTGTGTGAGAGAGAGAGGGGTGAGGGAGAGAGAGGGGTGGAAGGGAGAGCAGGTGAGAAAGAGACAGGGGGTGACAGAGAGACAGGCTGAGAGAGACAGGGGGTGAGAGAGGGGGTGAGACAGAGGGGTGAAACAGAGCGAGAGGGGTGAAACAGAGAGAGAGAGGGCCTGAGAGAGGGGGGTGCGAGAGAGGGGCTAACAGAGTAGGGGTGAGAGAGAGAGGGAGTGAGAGAGAGAGGTGTGAGAGAGGGTTAAGAGAGAGAGGGTTGAGAGAGAGGGGTTGAGGGAGAGAGAGTGGTGGAAGAGAGAGCGGGTGAGAAAGAGACGGGCTGACAGAGAGACAGGATGAGAGTGAAGGGGTGAGAGAGAGATGGTGAGAGAGAGTGTGTGAGAGAGATCAGGGTGGGAAAGACTGGAGTGACTAGGTGGGCTGAGAGAGAGAGGGCTGAGAGAGAAGGGATAACAGAGGGGTTGAGAGAGAGGGGTAAGAGAGAGGGGTGAGAGAGAGAGAGGATGAGAGAGATGTGTGTGAGAGAGAGAGAGAGAGGGATCAGAGAGAGAGGGATGAGAGAGAGCGAGGGGTGAGAGAGAGAGGGACTGTGAGAGAAATCAGGGTGGGAGAGACTGGGGAGAGAGAGAGGGGCTGAGAGAGAGAAGGGCTGCCAAAGAGAGGGAGAGAGAAGGCGTGAGAGAGAGAGAGGCTGAGAGAGAGAGGTGTGAGAGAGGAAGAGACGGGTTAGAGAGAGAAGGTTGAGAGAGAGGGGTGACAGATAGAGGGGTGAAAGAGAGAGAGGAGTGAGGGAGTGAGGGGGTGTGAGACAGATAAGGGGTGAGAGAGAGAGACAGGCTGACAGAGAGAGAGGGTGAGAGAGAGAAGCGGTGTGAGAGAGAGAGGGGTAAGAGAGAGAGAGGGTGAGAGAGAGAGAAGGGTGTGACACAAAGAGAGGTTGAGAGAGAGGGTGCAAGAGAGAGAGAGGGCCTGAGATAGAGGGTGTGAGAGAGAGTAGGTGAGAGAGAAGGGGTGAGAGAGAAAGGGGTGAGAGAGAGGTTGAGAGAGAGAGAGGGGGAGGTGAGAGAAAGGGGGTTGAGAGAGAGGTGTGTGAGAGAGAGGGGTGAGAGAGAGGGGGGCTGAAGGAGAGGGCCTGAGAGAGAGGGTGTGAAAGAAAGTAGGAGAGAGAAGGGGTGAGAGAGGGGGTGTGAGAGAGAGAGGGGTGTGAGAGAGGGGTCTGAGAGAGAGGGGGGCTGAAAGAGAGGGCCTGAGAGAGAGGGGGTGAGAGAGGGTGCAAGAGAGATGGGGTGAGAGAGAGAGAGGGTGAGAGAGAGGGGTGAGAGAGGGGGGTGAGAGTGAGGGGGGGCTGAAAGAGAGGGCCTGAGAGAGAGGGGGTGAGAGAGAGAGGGGTGTGAGAGAGGGGGGTGAGAGAGAGGGGGGGCTGAAAGAGAGGGCCTGAGAGAGAGGGGTGAGAGAGGGTGCAAGAGAGATGGGGTGAGAGAGAGTGAGGGTGAGAGAGAGGTGAGAGAGAGGGGGGTGAGAGAGAGAGGGGTGAGAGAGAGAGAAGTGGTGTGAGAGAGAAGCGCTGAGGGAGAGTGAGAGAGACGTGTGAGAAAAGAGAGGGGTAAGAGAGAGAGGGTGAGAGAGAGGGGGTGTGTGTGAGAGAGAAGGGGTAAGAGAGAGAGGGGTGAGAGAGAGGGGGTGTGTGTGAGAGAGAAGGGGTAAGAGAGAGAGGGGTGAGAGAGAGGGGTGAGAGTGAGAGAGAAGGGGTAAGAGAGAGAGGGTGAGAGAGAGGGGTGAGAGTGAGAGAGGGCTGAGAGAGAGAGAAGCGGTGTGAGAGAGAAGGGCTGAGGGAGAGAGAGATAGAGAGGGGTGAGATAGAGAGAGGAGTGATAGATAGAGAGGACCACATCGGCTGTGTCCCTAACTGCACTCACCTTGATATACCTCGGGATACTGGTGGTTAGGATTGTAGGCTGTAACAGATGGGTACGATCATGGTGAATAATACATGGACACACCCCCAGGGGCTGGAAGGTAGATGGAACTCCAGGGTAATCACCTTAGTTTCATTTATTTGCAGCGTTTGAGTGTTCCTGGCTGGGCCCAGTATTGATTGCCTGTCTGTAGCTGCACGGGAGCTGGTTTTGGTGGTGAGCTGCCTCCTTGAACTGTTGCAAGTGGTGGACCCACAAAGTCCTGAGGGAGGGAATTCCTGGAGTTTGAGCGAGCAGGTCTCATTCCCTTGCATTTATTCTGCTCACTGGATGTTGGCTATGCATCCCAATTCTGTATGGATTCTCAGAACGGAATATGTTTTGTCGAAACAGTTACAAGTGCCACAGTCACTCAGTGGTTAGCACTGTTACCTCACAGCGCCAGAGTGGGTTTGATTCCACTCCTGAGCGACTGTCTGTGTGGTGTTTGTACATTCTCCCTGCATCTGCATGGGTTTTCTCCCACTGTTCAATGGTGCACATTTTTGACAGATTGCCCGTAGTGTCGAGGGATATTCAGGTTAGCTGGAATAGCCATGGGAAATGCAGGGTTTCAGGGATATCATCAGGGGATGGATCTGAGTTGGGTTCTCTTCAGAGGGTCATTGTGGACTCGATGGGCTGAAGGGCCTGTTTCTGCTCTGTAGGTATTCTATGATATCACTTATCAGCTATATGACAATCGGTTTGACCAATGTACAAAATGTATTTCGCTCAAACAGCAGGCTACTCTGACAACAAACATAACCAGCTTTTAAAATTAGGTTTGTAATTCATTGTATAAGCTTCTTTCCAGTCAAAAGACTGGGTGGGGGAGGGGGGATGGGTGAAGTGTTGCGGCCTCCTTGCTAAAACACAGATCGACAGCCAAGAGATGCTGGGTATATTGGACAAGTTATACTCCCAAATCACAAAAGCCAGACAGCAGCCAGATGGTTTTCCCATCAGCATAATGTCAAAGGCAGCAGGTCCCCTGGGCAGGCATATCCCTAACAACGTCTCCACCAAACAAAGGAGGGCCCAGACAGGAAGGCACCAGGTCCTGCTACACAAAGAAACTAACAGGAACAAGCCATGCAAATGATCAGCAACGCTTCAAACTATTAACTGATTCTCCGAATTGGCCAGAAGTATAGAAAGTTCTGGGAAACCATCCAGAAATGAACAAAACCAGGGATCACCTGCAGACTGATCTCTTGAATTTTCTGGAGGCTTTCTGAGGTGACCAACATGGTAAGGGACAGAGACCAGCTCACCACCTAGAGAGATGGAGAGAGAGAGGGAGAGAGACAAGCTGAAGGAAACCCCAGGAGCATGGGAGAGAGGGAGTGTGAAAACCCATTGAGAGAGAGGGAGCTGGAACCAACTGGAATACTGAGTGTCACCCCTTCAGTCTGTCCATGCTTCAACACCTGTTTCTCTCAGTCTGACTTCCCCTTCTCTCTTTGTCCTTCTCTCTCCCTGTCTGTCTCTTTCTCTCAATCTGCCTTTCTCTCACACCCTCCCTCTCACTGTCTCCTGTTCCTATTTCGGATGGTCTTATGTTCTTAACACTACCTCCCAGCTCTTGCCCCCCACACTGGAGGTTAGGACGACACAAGGGCCTGATCTGTAGAGTGCTGCCCCCTTCCGTGAGTCTCGGAGGGAACCAGCCTGATTTGGATTGGAGTTGCAGCCTCTCAGTGAGAAGTGAAATCTCCTTGAGGTTCCCCTCAGTGTCTCACTGTAAGGTGGAGCAGGCCAGACTCGGGGAAGCAAACAGCAGGCCAGGTCTGCCATGTCCTCCAGCTCCATTTCAGACGGCCAGATGGGAGGGGCTTGTTTCCTTCATCAGCTTCCCGTGCTCTCCCTTCTGGGTTAGGGTGGGGCCGAATGGCCTTACTCGTGACTCCTATTGAGGTGCAGGCTGGCTATGATTGGGTTATACAGGGCATGCCCCTGGAGTGAAGTCAGTTAGCTCAGTTGGCTGGGCAGTTGGTTTATAATGCAGAGTAAAACCAATAGCGTGTGTTCAATTCCCACACTAGCTGGGGTGACCCTGAAGGACTCTCCTTCCCAACCTCTCCCCTCAGCCGGGCCATGGTGACCCTCTGATTAAATCCCCACCAGACACCGCTCTCTCACGAGGAGCTGTCCCATGCTCTGGTCAGACATTACATTGGTTTGTACCTGGGGCACTGTGTGCAGGACTAGTCACTGCATTGCCAGAGGGATGTTAGTGTGTGGGGAAGGTTTACTGATTAAATGCCCATGGGAATGAACAGCACTCTCTTTCCCCCAGTTAAGGCACCCTGACAGATTTTGTGTCTATGGAGACACAAGGACCAATTCACCTGAAACAGCAGCTGGATTTTATATTCATGAGCACCCAATAAGATTGGCTAGTTTACATGCACACACACACGCACACACACACACACATACACTCTCCCTCAAACACACATAGACACATTCTCATACACACATACACAAAGGACCCCGCCACACACAGGCTCTCTCACACACACAGACACACGCTCCCTCAAACACAAACACAGACACACTCACACACACATACACACAGGCACAACTCTCTCACACACATACACACACAAGCACACACTATATCGCTCACACACATACACGCACAGACATACGCTCCCTCAAATACACACAGACACACTCTCTCACACATACATGCAGACACACTCTCTCTCACACAGACACACTCTCTCACACACACACACACTCTCTCTCATTCACACACTCTCACACACACTCTCTCACACACACTCACTCTCACACACACAGACATTCTCTCTCACACACATACAAACAGACAAACACACGATCCCTCAAACACACACAGACAC
Source organism: Chiloscyllium plagiosum (assembly GCF_037043375.1). Lineage (NCBI taxonomy): Eukaryota > Metazoa > Chordata > Chondrichthyes > Orectolobiformes > Hemiscylliidae > Chiloscyllium > Chiloscyllium plagiosum. The sequence continues at coordinate 55,278,011 of NW_028270167.1, forward strand.
ACTCACACACACACATAAACGCACAGTTACTCTCTCTCATACACACATACACACGCAGACACACGCTCCCTCAAACACATATAGACACACTCTCTATCACACACACACACATGGACACACACACTCTCTCTCACGCACACACACTTACACACTCTCTCACACACACAGACGCTCTCTCTCACACACACATAAACACACAGTTACACTCTCTCTCTCACACACATACACACGCAGACACACGCTCCCTCAAATATGCATAGACACACTCTCTCAAACACACACACGGACACCCACACTCTCTCTCACACACACTGACACACACACTCTCACACACAGATACACTCACTCTCACACACACATGCACACAGACACACACTCTCTCTCACACACATACACACTCTTTCTCACACAAGACACATTGTCATACACACACAGACACACACACATATAGACACACAGACACACAAACACATAGACACACAAACACATAGACACACAGACACATTCTCTCACGCACACAGCGACACTCTCACACACACATACACACAGACACACTATCTCTCACACACATACACACTCTCTCACACACACTCTCACTCATACTCTTTCACACACACAAACACGGACAGTCTCTCTCTCTCTCTCTCACACACACACACACAGCTGTAAAGGCATTGTCGGGGTGTTGCTGGAGAAATGATTTCTCCGAGGACTGAGCCATGATCTCACATGATGACTGCTCCAGGGGGACAGACAGCAGCTACAGAGACTTGTTGGATCTTCCTGTGCACCACCTCTTGCATCGACAGCATTAGTCTGTTTGGGTGCTGCTTTTCTAAAATGTCTCCAAGCAACAAGTAACAATAGATTGATGAATGTTTTCCCCCAAACCATGTTTCAGACAAATGCTGCTGTTATTTTTCACTGATTGTTTAAAATGATCTGGATCTTCTGAAATGGGGAGTGGCTTCCATTTCAAATTACGACACCAGATTGCCTCGGGGACCCTGAGGAAATGATCAGGAAATTACATCTGTTCCTTTCTACCCTCTGCACTCTGTACCACCAGATAGTGCACCCTCAGTACCTCAGATAGTGTTCCCTCAATACCAGAGAAAGTTCTCCCTCAGTACCCCAGATAGTTCTCCCTCAATACATCAGATAGTTCTCCCTCAATACCTCAGAAAGTTCTCCCACAATACCTCAGAAAGTGCTCCCTCAGTACCTCAGAAAGTGCTCCCTCAGTACCTCAGAAAGTGCTCCCTCAGTCCCTCAGATAGTGCTCCCTCAATACCTCAGAAACTGCTCCCTCAATACCTCAGATAGTGCTCCCTCAATACCTCAGATAGTGCTCCCTCAGTACCTCAGATAGTGCTCCCTCAGTACCTCAGAAAGTGCTCCCTCAGTACCTCAGATAGTGCTCCCTCAATACCTCAGAAAGTGCTCCCTCAATACCTCAGAAAGTGCTCCCTCAATATCTCAGATAGTTCTCACTCAATATCTCAGATCGTTCTCCCTCAATACCTCAGATAGCCCTCCCTCAGTACCTCAGAATGTCCTCCCTCAATACCTCAGATAATGCTCCCACAATACATCAGAAAGTTCTCCCACAATACCTCAGAAAGTGCTCCCTCAGTACCTCAGAAAGTGCTCCCTCAATATCTCAGATAGATCTCCCTCAATATCTCAGATAGTTCTCCTTCAATACCTCAGAAAGTCCTCCCTCAATACCTCAGAAGGTGCCCCTCAAATAGCTCACATAGTTCGCCCTCAGTACCTCAGATAATGCTCCCTCAATTCCTCAGACAGTGCTCTCTCAATACCTCAGAAAGTGCTCCCTCAGTACCTCAGATAGTGCTCCCTCAATACCTTAGATAGTTCTCCCTCACTACCTCAGAAAGTGCTCCCTCAACACCTCAGAAAGTGCTCCCTCAAAACCTCAGAAAGTGCTCCCTCAATACATCAGAAAGAGCTCCCTCAGTACCTCAGAAAGTGCTCCCTCAGTACCTCAGATAGTGCACACTCATATCTCAGAAAGTGCTCCCTCAATGCATCTGAAATTGATCCCTCAATAGCTTATAGTTCTCCCTCAATATTTCAGATAGTTCTCCCTCCTTACCTCAGATAGTGCTCCCACAATACCTCTGAAAGTCCACCCTCAATATCTCAAAAAGTGCTCCCTCAATACCTCTGAAAGTGCTCACTCAATACCTCAGAAAGTGCTCCCTCAGTACCTCAAAAAGTGATCCCTCAATACCTCAGATAGTTCTCCCTCAGTACCTCAGAAAGTGCTCCCTCAATACCTCAGATAGTGCTCCCTCAATACCTCCGAAAGTGCTCCCTCAATACCTCAGAAAGTGCTCCCTCAATACCTCAGAAAGTGCCCCTCCAATAGCTCACATAGTTCGCCCTCAGTACCTCAGATAATGCTCCCTCAATTCCTCAGACAGTGCTCTTTCAATACCTCAGAAAGTGCTCCCTCAGTACCTCAGATAGTGCTCCCTCAGTACCTCAGAAAGTGCTCCCTCAGTACCTCAGAAAGTACTCCCTCAGTATCTCAGAAAGTGCTTCCTCAATACCTAAGAAAATGCTCCCTCAGGACCTCAGAAAGTGCTCCCTCAGCACCTCAGGAAGTGCTCCCTCAGTACCTTAGATAGTTCTCCCTCAATACCTCAGAAAGTGCCCCTCCAATAGCTCACATAGTTTGCCCTCAGTACCTCAGATAATGCTCCCTCAATTCCTCAGACAGTGCTCTTTCAATACCTCAGAAAGTGCTCCCTCAGTACCTCAGATAGTGCTCCCTCAATACCTCAGAAAGTGCTCTCTCAATACCTCAGAAAGTGCTCCCTCAACACCTCAGAAAGTGCTCCCTCAAAACCTCAGAAAGTGCTCCCTCAATACATCAGAAAGAGCTCCCTCAGTACCTCAGAAAGTGCTCCCTCAGTACCTCAGATAGTGCACACTCATATCTCAGAAAGTGCTCCCTCAATGCATCTGAAATTGCTCCCTCAATAGTTCTCCCTCAATATTTCAGATAGTGCTCCCTCAATACCTCAAAAAGTGCTCCGTCAGTACCTCAGAAAGTGCTCCCTCAATATTTCAGATAGTTCTCCCTCCTTACCTCAGATAGTGCTTCCACAATACCTCTGAAAGTCCACCCTCAATATCTCAAAAAGTGCTCCCTCAATACCTCTGAAAGTGCTCACTCAATACCTCAGAAAGTGCTCCCTCAGTACCTCAAAAAGTGATCCCTCAATACCTCAGATAGTTCTCCCTCAGTACCTCAGATAGTGCTCCCGCAGTACCTCAGATAGTTCTCCCTCAGTACCTCAGATAGTGCTCCCTCAATACCTCCGAAAGTGCTCCCTCAATACCTCAGAAAGTGCTCCCTCAATTCCTCAGATAGTTCTCCCTCAGTACCTCAGACAGTGCTCCCCAATACCTCTGAAAGTGCTCCCTCAGTACCTTAAAAAGTGATCCCTCAATACCTCAGATTGTTCTCCCTCAGTACCTCAGAAAGTGCTCCCTCAATACCTCAGATAGTTCTCCCTCAGTACCTCAGATAGTGCTCCCTCAATACCTCCGAAAGTGCTCCCTCAATACCTCAGAAAGTGCTCCCTCAATTCCTCAGATAGTTCTCCCTCAGTACCTCAGACAGTGCTCCCCAATACCTCAGAAAGTACTCCCTCAGTACCTCAGAAAGTGCTCCCTCAATACATCAGATAGTTCTCCCTCAGTACCTCCGAAAGTGCTCCCTCATTACCTCAGACAGTGCTCCCTCAATACCTCAGAAAGTGCTCCCTCAGTACCTCAGAAAGTGCTCCCTCAATACCTCAGACAGTGCTCCCTCAATACCTCAGAAAGTGCTCCCTCAGTACTCAGAAAGTGCTCCCTCAATATCTCAGATAATTCTGCCTCGATATCTCAGATAGTTCTCCCTCAATACTTCAGATAGTGCTTCCTCAGTACCTCAGATAGTTTTCCCTCAGTACCTCAGATAGTGATTCCTCAGTACCTCAGAATGTGCTCCCTCAGTACCTCAGACAGTGCTCCCTCAATACCTCAGAAATTGCTCTCTCAGTTCCTCAGAAATGGTTCTCTCAGTACCTCAGACAGTGCTCCCCCAATACCTCAGAAAGTGCTCTCTCAGTACCTCAGACAGTGCTCCCTCAATAGCTCAGAAGTTGCTTCCTCAATACCTCAGAAAGTGCTTCCTCAATACCTCAGATAGTTTTCCCTAATTACCTCAGATAGTGATTCCTCAGTACCTCAGAATGTGCTCCCTCAGTACCTCAGAAAGTGCTCCCTCAATACCTCCGAAAGTGCTCCCTCAGTACTTCAGAAAGTACTCGCTCAATACCTCAGAAAGTGCTCCCTCAATACCTCAGATAGTTCTCCCTCAGTACCTCAGATAGTGCACACTCATATCTCAGAAAGTGCTCCCTCAATGCATCTGAAATTGCTCCCTCAATACCGAAGAAATCATCACTTTGTTGTGTTTAAGCCCAAAACCCCTCAGACAGTAGCTCCACAAAACATTCATATCCTCAACACTTCAGGGCTCAGGGCGCAGCCCCCCCTCAGATTGTGTTCAAACCCCTTCAGACTGTAAGGACCCACATCCACCCCTGTCCAAGATTGGAGCCCAGGTCCCCAGAACAGTACTTGTCTCTCTGGATTAAGTTTAGAATTCCTACAGTGTAGAAGCAAGCCATTCCGTCCATTGGGTCCACACTGACTGTCTGAACAGCATCGCACCCAGACTCACATCCTCTACTCTATCCCTGTAATGCTGCATTTCCCATGGCATCTTTGGGCAGTGGGAGGGAACTGGATCACCCGGAGGGAACCCGCACAGATACAGAGAGAATGTGTAAACTCCACACAGACAGTCACCGGGAGTTAGAATCAAACCACTGAGGCACCGTGCTGTCCTCTCTCCTTGGATGCCATCTCATCTAACCTTTTACGAAGCAGTCTTCCATGTGAAACCTTCTCATCTGTCTCCTTGGTCATCCCTTCAAAAGCTCTATCAAGTTGGACACATCATTTCCACAAACAAAGCCAAGCTGACCATCCCTAATCAATCCTTACTTTTCCAAATGCATTGTCATTGTCTCTCAGAATGCCCTCCAACAGCTTACCCCCCACTGCCATCAGGCTCACAGCTCCATAGTTCAATGGCTGTTCCTTGCAGCCTTACTTCAATAATGGCCCATCATTAATCACCCTCCAGTCTTCAGGCGCCTCACCCGTTGTCACTGATCGGTCCATCTGACAAGGCCATCTCCATCCTTCTGTAACCTAAGGCTATCCTCCTCAGTATTTATCACCCCACCAATCTTCATATCATTCATGAACCCAATGATTAACCCTCCACCATTCAAATCTAAATCTTTTCTAACAACCACATCAGCAAGACCCCAGCAGTGAGACATGAACAGACAGAGATTTCTAACTGGGCCATCACTGTCTGCTTCCTGCCACTCAGCATTCTGCGCCAAATTCCTTGGATCTTGAGTTTTTATGTTCACTATCAGTTTCCAGTATGGGTCCTGATAAAAGCCTGACTGACCTCCAAGCAGACGACAGGAAAGCATTGCCCTTATTTACACATCTGGTCACCTCCTTAAAAAGTGCAATCCCTTTGGTCAGACCTGAGCTCCCCTTAACACAACCATTCTGACTGTTCATCATGAACTCCAGTCTCTGTAAACGTTGATTAATTCTATCTCCCCAAAATTGCTTCCAACAGACGTCCCACCCACGACATTAGCCTGACTGGCCTGGAGCTGCCTGGTATATCCCATGTTCCTACTTGAATAACAGGACCACATGGTCAGTCCGACGGCACCTCTCCTGTGGCCAGAGCGGATTTGAAAATGTTTGCAAGTGTCCCTGTTACTTCCTCCATCACCTCATTCGGTAAATTGAGATACATTTCCACGGTCTTTGGAGATTTATTGGGTTGTAAGAAGGCCAGACCACTCAGAACCATCTCTCTCTATATATGCTAATTCATTTAATTGTATCACAGAGCATCTCCACGATTTCATACCGTCCCTGTCCCAATGAGCATTGACAAAATGCATCCATTCACTGTAGCCTCTGGGTCCATGCACACATTCTCACAGTGTTCCACAACCTACTCTTTCTCTCATTATCAATTCACCCTTAATGTCACTGTAAAGTACTTTCAGATTTTCATTTCCTCTCTTAGCACTCCTCGTTCCCAGACAAATAGCCTGCGATACGATTTGGAGGAGTGTGGGATGTCATTGTGGATGTGATTAGCATTGGGAAGCTCAGAAATAAGGAACACACGACTGTGCTGAGTGTGGGGCAGTGGGATTCATTTGGGATGAGCACATGGAAGCTGAGGAATAAACCTCAGCCCTGCAGCATGGAAATATCCCTTTGAGCTGGCAGGTCAGTCACGTGAAACGAAAACTCGATCCCTGGGAAAAGTGGGTGGTAACCAAATGAAGACTGTCTGTCAGAACACAGTCTCTGGAACCTGGACGTGGGAATCATTACTGAGCAGGGTCTGTAGGAAGCAGAGGCAGAAATGGACTGAACAATTTCAGATATTCCTCTTCGACCACAAGACATGGGAGCAGATATTAGGCCATTCAGCACATCTGATAGTGTGGCAATCACTCAGTACTGACTCTCTTACAATGCAGGTATCCCCCAGACTGAGGTGCTGACAGTGCAGCACTCCCTCAGTCATGATACTCTGACAGTGTGGCACTCCCTCAGTACTGACCCTCTGACAGTGCAGCGCTCCCTCAGTACAGACCCTCTAACAGTGCAGCGCTCCCTCAGTACTGACCCTCTGACTGTGCGGCACTCCCTCAGTACTGACCCTCTGACAGTGCAGCGCTCCCTCAGTACTGACCCTCTGACAGTGCAGCGCTCCCTCAGTACTGACCCTCTGACAGTGCAGCACTCCCTCAGTACTGACCCTCTGACAGTGCAGCACTCCCTCATTACTGATCCTCTGACAGTGCAGCACTCCCTCCGTACAGATCCTCTGACAGTGCAGCACTCCCTCCGTACAGATCCTCTGAAACAACACTCCCTCAGAACTGACACACAGACCGTGTAGCGCTCCCTCAGTAATGTCCCTTTGAGTGTTCATCACTCTCTCAGTACTGACACTCTGGCAATGCAGCAATCACTCAGTACTGACTGTCCGACACATAGTGTGGTGCTCCCTCGGTACTGAACCCCTCACTGCGCGGTGATCCCTCAGTACTAACCCCCTCAGAGTGCAGTGCTCCCTCAGTTCTAACCCGTTCACAGTTCAGCGCTCCCTCAGTAGTAACTCTCTCACAGTGCGACACTCTGACAGCATGGCCATCCATTAGTACTGACCGTCAGTGAGTGCGCACTTCATCATTACTGACTCTCTCACTGCACAGCAATCCCTCCATCCTGACTTTCTGACAATGCTGCACTCCCTCCACACTGATCCTCTGACAATGCTGCACTCCCTCCACACTGATCCTTTGACAATGCTGCACTCCCTCCACACTGACCCTCTGACAATGCTGCACTCTCTCCACACTGACCCTCTGACAATGCTGCACTCCCTCCACACTGACCCTCTGAAAATGCTGCACTCCCTCCACACTGATCCTCTGACAATGCTGCACTCCCTCCACACTGATCCTCTGACAATGCTGCACTCCCTCCACACTGACCCTCTGACAATGCTGCACTCCCTCCACACTGATCCTCTGACAATGCTGCACACCCTCCACACTGAACCTCTGACAATGCTGCACTCCCTCCACACTGACCCTCTGAAAATGCTGCACTCCCTCCACACTGATCCTCTGACAATGCTGCACTCCCTCCACACTGACCCTCTGACAATGCTACACTCCCTCTATTCTGACCCTCTGACAATGCTGCACTCCCTACGCACTGACCCTCTGACAATGCTGCACTCCCTCCACACTGACCCTCTGACAATGTTGCACTCCCTCCACACTGACCCTCTGACAATGCTGCACTCCCTCCACACTGACCTCCTAACAATGCTGCACTCCCTCCACACTGACCCACTGACAATGCTGCACTCCCTCCATACTGACCCTCTGACAATGCTGCACTCCCCCCACACTGACGTTCTGACAATGTTGCACTCCCTCCGTACTGACCCTCTGACAATGCTGCACTCCCATCACACTGACCCTCTGACAATTCTGCACTCCCTTCACACTGACCCTCTGACAATGCTGCACTCCCTCCACACTGACCCTCTGACAATGCTGCACTCCCATCACACTGACGCTCTGACAATGCTGCACTCACTCCACACTGACCCTCTGACAATGCTGCACTCCCTCCACACTGACCCTCTGACAATGCTGCACTCCCTCCGTACTGACCCTCTGACAATGCTGCACTCCCATCACACTGACGCTCTGACAGTGCTGCACTCCCTCCACACTGACCCTCTGACAATGCTGCACTCCCTCCACACTGACCCTCTGACAATGCTGCACTCCCTCCACACTGACCCTCTGACAATGCTGCACTCCCTCCACACTGATCCTCTGACAATGCTGCACTCCCTCCACACTGACCCTCTGACAATGCTGCACTCCCTCCACACTGACCCTCTGACAATGCTGCACTCCCTCCACACTGACCCTCCGACAATGCTGCACTCTCTCAGTACTGACGCCCTGACAATGCTGCACTCCCTCCATCCTGACCCTCTGATAATGCTGAACTCCTCCGTACTGACCCTCTGACAATGCTGTACACCCTCCACACTGACCCTCTGACAATGCTGCACTCCCTCCACACTGACCCTCTGACAATGCTGCACTCCCTCCACACTGACCCTCTGACAATGCTGCACTCCCTCCACACTGACCCTCTGACAATGCTGCACTCTCTCCACACTGACCCTCTGACAATGCTGCACTCCCTTCACACTGACCCTCTGACAATGCTACACTCCCTCCACACTGACCGTCTGACAATGCTGCACTCCCTCCACACTGACCCTCTGACAATGCTGCACTCCCTCCACACTAATACTCTGACAATGCTGCTCTCCCTCCACACTGACCCTCTGACAATGCTGCACTCCCTCCATACTGATCGTCTGATTTTGCTGCACTCCCTCCACACTGATCCTCTGACAATGCTGCACTCCCTCCACACTGACCCTCTGACAATGCAGCACTCCCTCCACACTGACCCCCTGACAATGCTGCACTCCCTCCACACTGATCCTCTGACAATGCAGCACTCCCTCCACACTGATCCTCTGACAATGCAGTACTCCCTCCATACTGACCCTCTGACAATGCTGCACTCCCTCCACACTGACCCCCTGACAATGCTGCACTCCCTCCACACTGACCCTCTGACAATGCTGCACTCACTCCACACTGACCCTCTGACAATGCTGCACTTCCTCCACACTGATCCTCTGACAATGCTGCACTCCTCCCATACTGATTCTCTGATAGTGATGCACTCCCTCAGGACTGACTCTCTGACAGTGTGGAAGTGGCCCTATATTGGCCCTCTGACAGTGTGGCCCAATCTCAGGACAAAATCTCTGACAGTACAGCGCTCCATCATAACTGACACTCTGACAGTACAGCATTGCCTCAGTACTGACTCATTGACAGTGTAGCACTCCCTCAGTCCTGACCCTCTGCCTCGGTCCTGCACCTCTGACAGTCCTGCAGTGCCTCCGTACTGTCTATCTGACAGTGTAGCACTCTCTCTGCACTAACCCTCTGACCATGCAGCACTCCCTCTGTACTGACCCTCTGACAGTGCAGCACTCCCTCAGTACTGACCCTCTGACAGTGCAGCACTCCTTCAGTACTGACCCTCTGAGAGTGCAGCACTCCCTCAGTACTGACCCTCTGGCAATGAGGCACTCCCTCAGTACTGACCCTCTGATGGTGCAGTGCTCTCTCAGTGCAGATCCCCTAATAGTGAGGCTTGCCGTCTGGACTGAAACTCTGACAGTGTGGTGCTCACTCAGTACTGACTCTCTGACAGTGCAGCACTCCCTCAGAACTGACCCTGTGACAGTGCAGCACTCCCTCAGTACTGACCCTCTGACAGTGCAGCACTCCCTTAGTACTGACCGTCTGACAGCGCAGTGATCCCTCAGAACCGACCCTCTGACAGTGCAGCATGCGGTCGGTACTGACCCTCTGACAGTGCAGCACTCCCTCAGTACTGACCCTCTGACAGTGCAGCTCTCCCTCAGTACTGACCCTCTGACAGTGCAGCATGCGGTCAGTACTGACCCTCTGACAGTGCAGCACTCCCTCAGTACTGGCCCTCTGACAGTGCAGTACTCCCTCAGTACTGACCCTCTGACAGTGTGGCACTCCCTCAGTACTGACTCTTTCTTTTTCGATTTCATAGAGTCTTGTGGAAATTTGGAGACATAGGGTTTGCAGATTCTAAGGAAGCCTGAGAGAGACACACAAACCAAACCCTGTCTGAAAGTCTCTGTAATAGACTATTCAGAGGCACAGAGTCACAGAGGTGTACAGCTTGTAAATGGACCCTCCTGTCCAACTCGTCCATACCAACCAGATATTCTCATCTCATTTCATCCCATTAGCTAGCACTTGGCTGATGTCCCTCTAAACCCTTCCTATTCACATACTCATCCTGATGCCTTTTAAATGTAGCAATTGTACCAGCCCCCATCACTTCCTCTGGCAGCTACCTGCATGCCCTTGAATAAGTGCTCAAACATTCATACTGCCGATACCATACTCTAATAAACACCAACCTACGAAATGCTATCATTGTCATTTTCAATCCACCCTTAGCTCCTTCATTACGCTGATTTGAACAGAGGTAAAGAAACAGAGTTAGTGACCATCCACCGTGACCCTTTTATAAAACTTATTTTCACATGTGGCTTGTATGTGATTCCCACACCCTCTAATAATTGCCTGGAAGGTGGGGGTGAGCTGTACTCTCCTGCTGCAGTCCTTGGGTGTCCCACAGTGATGTTAGGGAGGGAGCTCCAGGATTTTGACCTGAACCATGTAAAGAGCTCTCTTACTGGAGTGCCCTTTTAAAGTTGGGAAGTTATTATAGACCAGGAGGACCCGAGAGCTGCTGTCTTGTCAGAGAGAGAGGCCTGGTGGGTCACACACCTCTGGTGAGGGCTGAGGTTGAGAAGCTGGGGCCTTCATGGTAATTTCAGACATGATAGAGATTGAGCCAACAATGTTGGCATCACGAACCTGTTAGCTGTGGTAACTGACCCCCCTTTGTAGCAGAGGGATTCAATCCCTTTAATAGAGCAAGCTTGAGAATTCAACCCTAAAATCAATCTGTACAGACGCGCTGGAGACCTGAACCATCAATACAGAGATTGCTGAAGAAACTCAGCATGTCCGGCAGCATCTCTGAAGGGAGAGGGAGAAAGAGACAGAGAGAGAGTTCACCTTTCAATCCAGTGATTTCTGCGGGAAAGTTCCTTCAGAACAGACCGTTTTGAGGAAGGGTCACTTGAAATGCGAATTGTTCCTCTCTCTCTTCACCGTTGCTACCTGCTGAATTCTGCTGAATATCCCCAGCCATCTGTTTGCTTGAGAATTTGACCTGATCCAAGCGTCACTGAGTCATTCAGTCAGTGTTCAATGTCCTGAGGCTGCTCCTGTTGAAAGTTGACAAACAGGTTTAAGGCTTTGTAAGGTATTGTATTTGGAGGGCGGGCGACATGGGAGAACAGGTACAGAGCACAGGCACTTCACAAAGATCCTTCTCAATGTAACTTTGTGATGTTAATTCAGAAGAAACAGCTCAGACCTAACATTTCAGTTAATCAGCCAAGGGGAGGATATATGTCATGGCAAAGACTTCTTGTAAAGACTGTACCGAACCGAACTTTAGTGACTATGTTTGTACGTAAAGTTTTTTTGTGAATAAAGTCTCTTTTTGAAATTGATATAAATATTTTTTCGATGGGGACCAAGCATCTTGAGCTTGTGGAGGCATTGCCCTTGTCCCTAATCTTTCTTAAATAAACGCTAGACAAGTTCGATACTCCCCGGATACAGACATCAAACGGTCATCAACGGGGAGGAGATGGTGGGATGGTCACCGGGGCTCAGTGTTGCCTCACCCCACCCGGGTTCGATTCCAGCCTCGGGCGACTGTCTGTGTGGAGTTGGCACATTCTCCCCGTGTCAGCCTCCGGGTGCTCCAGTTCCCACCCACTGTCCAAAGCTGTGCAGGCTGGGTGGGTTAGCCAGAGGAAATGAAGGGATCCAGGGATAGAGGGGGTAGGGTGGGATGCTCTGCCGAGGGTCAGTGTGAACCTGATAGGCCGAATGACCTGCTTCCCCATCTTAGGGATTGTATGATCAATCCAGAGACTCAAATACTGTTCTGGGCCCTGGGCTCCAATCTTGGAGGTGGCAGTGGGTCATCACAGTGAGAACAGGTTTGGGGATGAACACGGTCCAAGGGGGCAACAGGTTTGCTTTCTGAGGTGTTGAGGGCATGAATGTTCTGTCGAGGTGCTTTGGGGATAAACACACTGAGGGGATGGTTTCTAAGGTATTGAGGGAGCACTATCTGTCAGTACAGGGTGCAGATGGTCGAAAGGTACAGATACACTTTATAGAACATAGAACATAGGACATCGAACAGTACAGCACAGAACAGGCCCTTCAGCCCTTATTGCTGTGCCGACCATCGATCCTCATGTAAGGGAAACCTAAAGTATGAACACTCAAATTTCTGTGACCATATGCATGTCCAGCAGTCACTTAAATATCCCCAATGACCTTGCTTCCACAACTGCTGCTTGCAACGCATTCCATGCTCTCGCAACTCTCTGCTTAAAGAATCCGCCTCTGACATCCCCTCTATACTTTCCTCCAAACAGCTTAAAACTATGACCTCTCGTGTTAGCAATTTCTGCCCTGGGAAAAAGTTTCTGGCTATCAACTCTATCTATGCCTCTCATTATCTTGTATACCTCAATTAGGTCCCCGTCTTCCTTCTTTTTTCCACTGAAAGAAGTCCGAGCTCAGTCAACCTCTCTTTGTTAGATAAGCCCTCCATTCCAGGCAGCATTCTGGTAAACCTCCTCTGAACCCTCTCCAAAGCATCCACATCTTTCCGATAATAGGGCGACCAGAACTGGACACAGTATTCCAAGTGCGTTCTAACCAAAGTTGTATAGAGCTGCAACAAGATCTCACGACTCTTAAACACAATCCTCCTGTTAATGAAAGCCAAAACACCATATGCTTTCTTAACAACCCTGTCCACTTGGGGAGCCATTTTAAGGGATCTATGTACCTGCACACCAAGATCCCTCTGTTCCTCCACACTGCCAAGAATCCTGTCTTTAATCCTGTACTCAGTTTTCAAATTTGACCTTCCAAAATGCATCACCTCCATTTATTCAGGTTGAACTCCATCCGCCACCTCTCAGCCCATCTCTGCATCCTGTCAATGTCCCGCTGCAGCCAACAACAGCCCTCCATACTGTCAACGACACTCCAACCTTTGTGTCGTCTGCAAACTTGCTGACCCCTCCTTCAATCCCCTCATCCAAGTCATTAATAAAAATTACAAACAGTAGAGGCCCAAGGACAGAGCCCTGTGGAACACCACTCACCACTGACTTCCAGGCAGAATATTTTCCTTCTACTACCACTCGCTGTCTTCTATTGGCCAGCCAATTCTGTATTCAGACAGCTAAGTTCCCCGATATCCCATTCCTCCTGACCTTCTGAATGAGCCTACCATGGGGAACCTTATCAAATGCCTTACTGAAGTCCATATACACCACATCCACAGCTCGACCCTCATCAACTTGCCTAGTAACATCCTCAAAGAACTCAGTAAGGTTTGTGAGGCATGACCTGCCCCTCACAAAGCCGTGTTGATTGCATTAAATCAAGCCATGCTCTTCCAGATGCTCATAAATCCTGTCCCTCAGAATCCTTTCTAACTCTTTACATACGACAGACGTGAGAGTGTTTTGTCTGTAATTGCCGGGGATTTCCCTATTTCCTTTCTTGAAGAGAGGAATTATATTTGCATCCCTCCAGTCCTCAGGTACGACTCCAATGGAGACCGAGGATGTAAGGATCTTCACAAGCAGCGAAGCAATCACATTTCTCACTTTCCAAAGCAGCCGAGGACAAATCTGGTTTGGCCCTGGCGACTTGTCAATCTTAATGTTTGTCAAAATGTTCAGCACATCAGCTTCCTCAATCTCTATCTGTTCCAGCATGCTTACCTGCTCCTCAATGGTTTCATTCACTACAAGGTCCTTTTCTTTAGTAACGACAGAAGCAAAAAACTCATTTAGGGGGTTCCCCTGCCTCCTCAGACTCTACACACAAGTTCCCTATGCTATCCCTGAGCGGACCTACTCTTTCTTTGATCATTGTCTTACTCCTCACATCCGTGTAAAATGTCTTTGGATTCTCCCTAATCCTTCCTGTCAAGCCTTTTTCCTGCCCCCTCCTGGCTCTCCTCAGGCCATTTTTGAGCTCCTTCCTCGCCTGCCTGTAATCCTCTAGAGCTGAGCAAGACCCTTCCTTCCTCCACCTTACGTAAGCTGCCTTCTTTCTTTCGAAAAGAAGCTCCTCCGCTCTCGTCATCCAAGGTTCCTTTATCTTACCCCTTCTTGCCTGTCTCAGAGGGACATATTTATGCATCACTCGCAACAACTGTTCCTTAAACCGTCTCCACATGTCTGTCGTGGCCTTTCCATGGAATAATTGCTCCCAGTCCATGGTTCCCAACTCACGTCTGATAGCATCATAGTTTCCTTTTCCCCAATTAAATATCCTCCCATTGTGCCTGCATCTCTCCTTCTCCATGGCTATATAGAATGTGAGGCAGTTGTGGTCACTATCACCAAAATGCTCTCCCACCACAAGATCTGACACCTGTCCCAGCTCATTGCCGAGCACCAAAATCAAAATGGCCTCTCCCCTCATCGGCCGCTTCAATGTGCTGAGTTAGGAAACCCTCCTGAACACACCTTACAAAACCATCTGCTCGAAGGAGGTTCCAATCTATATTGAGAAAGTTAAAGTCACCCATTACAACAACCCTATTACTTTCACTCTTTACCAAAATCTGCTGACCTATGCTTTCTGCAACCTCCCTGCTGTTGTTGGGGGGGGGGGGGGGGGGGGGGGGCTTGTAGTAAACCCCTAATGAGGTGACTGCTCCCTTACTGTTTCTAATTTCCACCCATACTGACTCAGTAGGCAGACCGTCCTCGACAATGGTAACTTCTGTAGCTGTGATACCCTCTCTGATTTCCTTTCTGAATTCATTGCATGTGTTGTCCCTCAAGGGTTGGCCAGCACGGTGGCTCAATGGTGAGCACTGCTGCCTCACAGCATCAGGGACCAAGGTTCGATTCCAGACTCGGGCGAATGTCTGTGTGGAGTTTGCACTTTCTCCCAGTGTCTGCGTGGGTTTCCTCCGGGTGCTGCGGTTTCTTCCCACAGTCCAAAGATGTGCAGGTTAGGTGAAATGGCCATGCTAAAGTGCCTGTAGTGTTAGGTGCATCAATCAGTGGTAAACGTAGGGGAATGGGTCTGGATGGTTCCTCTTCGGAGGGTCGGTGTAGACTTGTTGGGACGAAGGGACTGTTTCCACACTGTAGGGAATCTAAGGATCTATCCTTGGACCCTCCTTTTTCTCACCGACATACTGCCAGGAGGTGACATTGTCCAAAAGCACTGTGTTAGGTTTCACATGTAAACTGACACTGCCCAAGTCCCTCTCCCCATCATCTGTCTTCATTACTCCACTGTTACTCAGTTATCAAACTGCTTACCACGCTCCCACTACTCGGTTAGCTGCAGTTTTCTCCAATGAAATATTGTAATGGTTAGAACCATTGCCTTCAGTTGCTATTACAAATTCCTTTCCCTTACTGCTGAGCCCCTCCCTCCCACTGGGAAATATCTGAGGTACACTACATTCTTCACAATATTGCTGTTATATCTGACCCCAAGGTGACCTTCTGATCAGACATCCACACAATCCCAAACACCAGGAATTCCATTCTGTTAAATGTTCCTTGTCTCCCCCTCACCCCTGCTCCATTGCTACAGAAACCCCTGACCCGTGTCGGTGTTGCCTTAAACTTGACGATTCTGAAGCCGAACCCTTGATTCGTGACTGACCCAGAATCTGCTGCTTTCTGTGTTTCCTGCACAATTACCCCTGGTCCCTTTGTGGTGCAGCTTTCTACAGTTTCCACCATTTAAATAGCACTCTGTTCTTTTATTATCCCCTCCAAAATGACCAACTTCCCATTTTCCCAAATTACACTCCATCTGGCAACTTGTTGCCCCCTTCTCCTGTGCATCTCTCTCACTTCACAATCCTCTTAGACCTTTACAGTTATGCCTTTTCTGACAGATATCCCCACCCCCCAATTCTTCTAACCATTTACTGGGAATCCTGGGCAGTGGGAAGCATGCAGTGTTGCTCTGTTTTCCTTGAGACTCTATGGGATGACTAGAAGGAGCTTGCTGCCCATTGGTCAGAATGGAGACAACTTGCCCATCGAGCTGCAGGAGCCTTTCACCCCCCATGTCTTATTGATGAGGCACAGCGGCAACACGGAAGGAAAGAAAAGGAAGGAAATCCCGCTCTCCACATCTCACTGACTCTTGGGTCATTCTGTCCCATCTATGAAAGATCTGCCCTGTTCAGTCACATTAAGTCCCAAGGTGGAAACTCCTAGAAACCCACATAGATTTCCCCCTGAACTAACTGCTGTCCTCCACAAGGGGTAATGTGTCCAGTCATCCTGGGCCAGGAGGAGGGGATGGTGTGAGTTTCTAACCTGAACTGACAGTGACGGATTTTATAAACTTGTATTACAGGATACTACAGGTGGGTATTCAGATGGTAATCTCAGTAACTGTAACGCCAAACTCTTACTCAATTCATCAGGACCTGGATATTCACATTCTGCATGAACATTGTGTTCCAGCTCAATCCCATTTACTGCATAAAAGTTCTCCTTTCGATCATCCCATTCTCTCAATAGTTCTCCCCACACCTTCAATGTGTCCTGTAATCCTTGTATAATGAGCTGATGGGTATCAGGTTTATTATTATAACGGGTAACTTTTGTAAACCCCTCTGTCACAGCTCCCCAAATTTCCTTTGCTACAAGGAGAACAATCTCAGTTTCCCTAAATCCCTGATTCCCCAATGTCTGTTTGCTCTCTATAATGTACACATCAGGGTTGTGTTGGAACAGTGTCCACTCACCTACATCAGTGCACCCCCCCCAGCAATGTTAAAGAAAGGGAAAATCCTCCAGGACAAAGCACTGTGCCTGAGTGGTGTCCCATCCACCACCTTCAGCATTCCCTCTCTCCACCCCCGAGGTACAGTGACATCACTGTGTAAGAGGCAAAGTCAGTATTGTCCTACCGGACCATAGGGCTGCTCTCTCATTAGGGAGAGATGACTGGTGGTGGTTTAACCTGAAGGTTACCCCAGCCCAGGCAAGGGGAGAGGTTGGGAAGGAGAGTCCATCTATTGTAGATCGATATTATCTACCCAATGTATCAGCAACAACTATATCAGACCAATAAATAATGTAAAAGAATATCCAAAACATGCTGCTACAATCCCCCATTCCTTGAACCATCCTGGTAAATCCCCTGTGCCACATCTCAGGGACCCTGCCATCCTTCCCAATGTGTGGGCGATCTCTGGTTTGCACAGACCCAGCTGCTCTGTGTTCCTGTGGGTAATTCCATCATCGAGCACCAGTTGCACTAAACCTCACTGTCTGTGAGGGTGGGAGACACAGAATTCCCAACAGCATTTAAGACACATTTCGGTGCACACTGTGATACCAAGACCGATGGTGCGAATGACAGTGTATTGGAAAATGGATCAGGATGGTTTGGTTATAGTTTTCTTTACTGGCACAGACTCAATGGCCCACAGAGCCTTTTTCTGTGCTGTAAACCCCAAGATACTTAATATAGGAATATGACCGGCCACCTTTGAAACCAGGTCAGAAAAAATGATAGTAGAATAGATGACACATGATTGGTCAATGTGTTTGGGAGGAAAGTGAGATGGAGCGGTTTAGGAGGAAATTCTGGAGCTCGATGCAGGAATCTGAAAGAGCCATCATCAAGTGAGAAATAAAAATGGGGTATCCTCAAGGCTGGAATCAAAGAAAGGCACATATAGCACAACTTTCAGAGACTGGAGGGGATTAGAGTTAGGGAGGTGTGTGAGGCTGGAGAGGAATTATTAGAGATAAGGAAGATGTTCGCCGAGCTGGGAATTTGTGTTGCAGACGTTTCGTCCCCTGTCTAGGTGACATCCTCAGGGCTTGGGAGCCTCCTGTGAAGCGCTTCTGTGATTTTTCCTCCGGCATTTATAGTGGCCTGTCTCTGCCGCTTCCGGTTGTCAGTTCCTGAACCACTATAAATGTCGGAGGAAACATCACAGAAGCGCTTCACAGGAAGCTCCCAAGCACTGAGGATGTCACCTAGACAGGGGACAAAACATCTGCAACACAAATTCCCAGCTCGGCGAACAGAACCACAACAACGAGCACCCGAGCTACAAATCTTCTCACAAACTTGGAAGATAAGGAAGAGTTGTGAGGCTGGGTGAGGTGACAGAGATAGGGAGAGATGTGAAGAGGGAGGGATGCAGAAATAGCAAGAATTAGAGTCGTAATGTTATGTAGCATGGAAACAGACCCTGTGATCCAATCAATCCATGTCAAACATAATTCCAAACTGAGGTAATCTCACCTGCCTCCCCTTGGTCCACATGTATCCAAACATTTCCTATTAGGTACCTGTCCAAATGGGTTTCCCGTAGAGTCACTGTGGTGTGGAAACTGACCATTTCGAGTCAGAGTCATTGAGATGTACAACAGGGAAACAGACCCTTCCATCCAACCCATCCATGCTGACCAGATATTCTAAGCTGGAAATGTGTTGCTGGAAAAGCGCAGCAGGTCAGGCAGCATTCAGGGAACAGGAGAATCGACGTTTCCGGCATAAGCCCTTCTTCGGGCTTATGCCCGAAACGTCGATTCTCCTGTTCCCTGGATGCTGCCTGATCTGCTGCGCTTTTCCAGCAACACATTTTCAGCTCTGATCTGCAGCATCTGCAGACCTCACTTTCTCCTCCGACCAGATATCCTAACCCAATCAAGTCCCACCTGCCAGCACCCGGCCCATATCCCTCCAAATCCTGGAAGACTGGTGCCATTATTTGAGAAAGGCGGTAAGGATAAGTCAGCAAACTATAGACCGGTGAGGCTGTAGTCAGTAGAAGGCAAGTTGTTGGAAGGGCTTATAAGGGGCAGGATTTACATGTAATTGGAAAGACAAGATTGATTAGTGATAGTCAGCATGAAATTGTGCATAGAAATCACTAACTTGGATTTCAGAAAGACGTTCAGCAAGGGTTCACATAACACACGGGTTAGCAAGTCCATCACCATGGAATACAAGGAGATGGGGAGATTTTGATACAAAATTGGCTGGAAGGTCATAGAGTCATAGAGATATACAGCACAGAAACAGACCCTTCGGGCCAACCCGTCCATGCTGACCAGGTATCCCAACCCATTCTAGTTCCACCTGCCAGCATCTGGCCCATATCCCTCTAAACCCTTCCAAATCATGTTCCCACCGACAGAGGAACCTCAATTATGTGAACGAGTTGGGTGGGCACTAATTCATTAGGATAATCAATGATTCGGTGAAGCGATTAAATGCCTTTCCTCTGGGGCTCGGAGTTTTCAAAGTCTGCTCCCCATTCAGGAGACTGCAGCAGCACACAGCACGAATGCCCACCCACACACGGCCCCCAGCCTGACCCCTACCGCCGTGCAACACCGCTCCCAGCCTGACCCTCACTGCCGCCCACACACGGCCCCAGCTTGACCCTCACTGCCGCCCACACACCAATCCCAGCCTGACCCTCATCGTCGTCCAACACCGCTCCCAGGCTGACACTCACTGCTAACCACATTTCGCCTCCAGCCTGACCCTTACTGCCACCCACACGTTGCCCCACAGCCTGACACTCACTGCCGTCCACTCACCACCCACAGCCTGACCCTCACTGCTGCTCACACAACACCCCCAGCCTGACCCTCAGCATTGTCGAACACCGCTCCCAGCCTGACCCTCAACGCTGCCCACACATTGTCCCACAGCCTGACACTCACCACCGTCCACTCACCGCCCTCAGCCTGACCCTCACCATCATCCAACACCGCTCCCAGCCTGACCCTCAATGCTGCCCACACATTGTTCCACACCCTGACACTCACCCCCCCCCCCCCCCCCGCCGCCTAACCATCACCAGCATCCGCACACCACCCCAGTCTCATCTCACTGGAATCCACATTGCCCCCAGCCTGACCCTCACTGCCGTCCACACACCACCCTCAACCTGACCTTCTCTGCTGTCCACACATCGCCTCCAGCCTGACCTTCACCGGCATCCACACACCACCCCCAGCCTGATCCTCACTGCCATCCACACACCGGCCCAGCCTGACCCTCACTGCCATCCACACACCGACCCAGCCTGACCCTTACCACCATCCGCGCACCACCCCAGTCTGACTCTCACCAGAATCCACACTGCCCCCAGCCTGACTCTCACTGCCGTCCACACACCGCTCCCAACCTGACCTTTGCCGCCATCCACACGTCGCCCCAGCCTGACCTTCACCGGCATCCACACACCATTCCCAGCCTCACCCTCACTGCCATCCACACACCGACCCAGCCTGACCCTTACTGCCATCCACACACCGACCCAGACTGATCTTCACTGTCGCCCACACATTGTCCCACAGCCTGACACTCACCACTGTCCACTCACCGCCCTCAGCCTGACCCTCACCATCATCCACCACCGCTCCCAGCCTGACCCTCAATGCTGCCCACACATTGTTCCACACCCTGACACTCACCGCCCCCCCGCCTAACCATCACCAGCATCCGCACACCACCCCAGTCTCACTCTCACCGGAATCCACATTGCCCCCAGCCTGACCCTCACTGCCGTCCACACACCACCCTCAACCTGACCTTTTCCGCTGTCCACACATCGCCCCCAGCCTGACCTTCACCGGCATCCACACACCACCCCCAGCCTGACCCTCACTGCCATCCACACACCGGCCCAGCCTGACCCTCACTGCCATCCACACACCGACCCAGCCTGACCCTTACCACCATCCGCGCACCACCCCAGTCTGACTCTCACCAGAATCCACACTGCCCCCAGCCTGACCCTCACTGCCGTCCACACACCGCTCCCAACCTGACCTTCGCCGCCATCCACACGTCGCCCCAGCCTGACCTTCACCGGCATCCACACACCACTCCCAGCCTCACCCTCACTGCCATCCACACACCAACCCAGCCTGACCCTTACTGCCATCCACACACCGACCCAGACTGATCTTCACTGCCGCCCATACAATGCCCCCAAGACTGACCCTCAGCGCCATCCATACACCGCCCCCAGCCTGACTCTCACCACCTTCCAAAGACCGCCCCCAGGCTGGCCCTCACTGATGCCCATACACCGCACTCAGCCTGACCCTTACTGCTACCCACAAACCACCCCATCCTGACCCTAAGCGCCATCCACACACTGCCAACAACCTGACCCTCACCACCATCCACACACTGCCCTCAGCCTGACTCTCAGCGCCGTCCACACACCGCCCCAACCTGACACTCACCACCCTCCACACACTAGCCACAGCCTGACCCTCACCACCGTCCACACCCTGCCCCCAGCCTGACACTCACCACCGCTGACACTCCACCCCCAGTCTGAACCTCACTGCCGTCCACACACCATCGCAGCCTGTCCCTCACTGCCGTGCACACACCACCCCCAGCCTGACCCTTACCACCGTCCACACACCGCCCCCGGCCCGACCCTCACCACCGTCCACACACCGCCCCCAGCCTGACCCTCACCACCATCCACACGCTACCCCCAGCCTGACCCTCACCGCCCTGACTCACTGCCCCCAGCTGGACCCTCACCGCCCCTAGCCTGACCTTACCGCCCCAAGCCTGACCTTACTGCTCCCAGCCTGTTCCTCACCGTCGTCCAAAATTGCCCCCACCCTGACCCTCACCGCCATTCAACACCACCCCCAGCCTGACCCTCACTGCCGCCCACACACCGCCCCTAGCCTGACCCTCAGCACCGTTCACACACAGCCCCCAACCATGCCCGCACTGGCGCCCACACACCGCCCCCGTCCTGACCCTCACTGCTGTCCAACACTGCCCTCAGCCTGGCCCTCACTGCTGCCCTCATACACCCCCAGACTGACCCTCAATGCCATTCACACACCGCTCCCAGCCTCACCCTCAGTACCATCCACACCACTGTCCAACATTGCCACCAACCTGTCCCTCACCACCATTCAACACCACCCCAGCCTGACCCCCACTACCGCCCACGCACCACCCCCAGCTCGACCCTCAGCGCCATCCACACACCGCCCTCAGTCTGATCCTCACCACCATCCACACTCCGCCCCCTGCCTGGTCCTCACTGCCGCTCACACACCGCCCTCAACCTGACCCTCAGCGCCGTCTACACACAGCCCCTAGCTTGACCCTCACCACAGTCTACACACTACCCCAAGCATTACCATCGCTGCCACCCACACACCACCCCTAGACTGACCCTCAGTGCCATACACACACCGCCCCCAGTCTGACCCTCGCTGCCGCCCACACACGGTCCTCAGTCTGACCCTCACCACCACGCAAATACTGTCTCCAGTCTGATCCTTTCTGCCATCCACACATCACCCCCAGCCTGACCCTCGCCGCCGTCTACACTCCATGCCCAGCCTGACCCTCACAGGGTCCCTCACAGGGACAGCGGTCAGGGGCAGGCTGGGGGCCGTAAGGTCAGGCTGGGTGTGGTGAGGGTCCGGCTGGGGGCAGTGCGTCTGGGGCGGTGAGGATCAGGCTGGGGGCGGTAAGGTCAGGCTTGGGGCGGTAAGGTCAGGCTGGGTGCAGTGAGGGTCTGGCTGGGGGCAGTGCGTCCGGGGTGGTGAGGGTCAGGCTAGGGGGTGGGGTGAGGCGGAGCAGTGAGGTTCTGGCTGGGGGTGGTGTGTGGACGATGGTGAGGGTTAGTTGGGGGTGGTATGTGGGCGGCAGAGAGGGCGAGTCTGGGGGCGGTGTGTGGTTGGCGGTGAGGATCAGGCTTGGATGGTGCTGAATGGCGGCGAGGGTTAGGCTGGTGGCAATGTTGGACAGTGGCGAGGGTCAGGCTGGGGGCGGTAAGGTCAGGCTGGGGGCGGTAAGGTCAGGCTGGGTGCGGTGAGGGTCCGGCTGGGGGGCAGTGCGTCCGGGGCGGTGAGAGTCAGGCTGTGGGGTGGTGTGTGGCGGAGCAGTGAGGGTCTGGCTGGGAACGGTGTGTGGACGATGGTGAGGATTAGTTTGGGGGCGGTGTGTGGGCGGCAGTGAGGGGCGGTGTGTGGATGGCGGTGAGGGTCAAACTGGGGATGGTGTCTGGGCAGCAGTGAGGGTCAGGCTGGGGGCGGTTGTGAATGGCATTGAGGGTCAGTCTGGGGGCAGTGTGCGGATGGCACTGAGGGTCAGGCTGGGGGTGGTGTGTGGGAGGCAGTGAGGGTCAGGCTGGGGGTGGTGATGAACGGCGGTGAGGGTCAGGCTGGGGGCAATGTGTGGGCGACATTGAGGGTCAGGTTGGGAGCGATGTTGGATGATGTTGAAGGTCAGGCAAGGGTTGGTGTGTGGGTGGCAGTGAGGGTCAGGCTGGGGGTGGTGTTGGATGGCGGTGAGGGTCAGGCTGGGGGTGGTGTGTGGGTGGCAGTGAGGGTCAGGCTGGGGGTGGTGTTGGATGGCGGTGAGGGTCAGGCTGGGGGTGGTTTGTGGGCGGCAGTGAGGGTCATGCTGGGGATGGTGTTGAATGGCGGTGAGGGTCAGGCTGGGGGTAGTGTGTGGGCGGCGGTGAGTGTCAGGCTGTGAGGCAATGTGTGGGCGATATTGAGGGTCAGGTTGGGAGCGATGTTGGATGACGGTGAAGGTCAGGCTGGGGGTGGTGTGTCGGTGGCAGTGAGGGTCAGGCTGGGGGTGGTGTTGAATGGTGGTGAGGGTCAGGCTGGGGGTGGTGTGTGGGCAGCAGTGAGGGTCAAGCTGGGGGTGGTGTTGAACGGCGGTGAGGGTCAGGCTGGGGGCAATGTTGGACGGCAGTGAGGATCAGGATGGGAGAGGTAAGGTCAGGCTGGGGGCGGTAACGACAAGCTGGGAGCGGTGAGGGACAGGTTGGGGGCAGTAAGTCTGGGGCGGTGAGGGTCAGGCTGGAGGGTGGTGTGTGGACGGCAGTGAGGGTCTGGCTGGGGTCGGTGTGTGGATGGCAGTGAGGGTGAGGCTTGGGGTAGTGTGTGGATGCCGGTGAAAGTCAGGCTGGGGGCGATGTGTGGACAGCAGTGAGGGTCAGGCTGGGGGCAGTGTGTGGACAGCGCTGAGAGTCAGGCTGAGGGCAGTGTGTGGATGGTGATGAGGGTCAAGCTGTGGGCGGTGTGTGGATGGCGCTGAGGGTCAGTCTTGGGGGCATTGTATGGGCGGCAGTGAAGATCAGTCTGGGGCGGTGTGTGGATGGCGTTGAGGGTCATTCTGGGGGCATTGTGTTGATGGCAGTGAGGTTCAGGCTGGGGATGGTGTGTGGATGCCGGTGAAGGCCAGGCTGGGGCGATGTGTGGATGGCGGAGAAGGTCGGGTTGGGGGTGGTGTGTGGACGGCGGTTAGGGTCAGGCTTGGGGCAGTGTGGATTCTGGTGAGAGTCAGACTGAGGTGGTGTGCAGATGGTGGTAAGGGTCAGGCTGGGTCAGTATGTGGATTGCAGTGAGGGTCAGGCTGGGTAGGTGTGTGGATGGCGGAGATGGTCGGGTTGGGAGCGGTGTGTGGACGGCGGTCAGGGTCAGGCTGGGGGCAGTGTGGATTCTGACTGGTGTGGTGTGCAGACGATGGTAAGGGTCAGGCTGGGCGTGGTGCGTAGATACTGGTGATGGTTAGGCTGAGGGCGGTGAGTGTCAGGCTGTGGGACAATGTGTGGGCAGCGTTGAGGGTCAGGCTGGGAGTAGTTTTTGACAATGCTGAGGGTCAGGCTGGGGGTGTTGTGTGAGCGGCAGTGAGGGTCAGGCAGGGGGTGGTGAGTGGACGGCGGTGAGTGTCAGGCTGTGGGGCAATGTATGGGTGGCAGTGGGGGTCAGGCTGGAGGCGGTATGTGGTTGGCAGTGAGGGTCAGCCTGGGAGCGGTGTTGGACGACGATGAGGGTCAGGCTGTGGTTGGTGTGTGGGCGGCAGTGAGTGTCAAGCTGGGGACGGTGTTGGACAGCGGTGAGGGTCAAGCTGGTGGCGGTATTAGACAGCGATGAGAGTCAGGCTGGTGTTGGTGTGTGGGCGGCAGTGAGGGTCAGGCTGGGGGCGGTGTGTGGGAGGCAGTGAGGGTCAGGCTGTGGATGGTGTGTGGACAGCAGTGAGGGTCAGGCTGGGGACGGTGTGTGGACAGCAGTGAGGGTCAGGCTGGGGGTGGTGTGTGGGCGGCAGTGAGGGTCAGGCTGCAGACAGTGTGAGGATGGCAGTGACGGTCAGGCTGGGACGATGTGTGAGAGGCAGTGAGGGTCAGGCTGGGGGTGGTGTTGGATGGCGGTGAGGGTCAGGCTGGGGGTGGTGTGTGGGTGGCAGTGAGGGTCAGGCTGGGGGTGGTGTTGGATGGCGGTGAGGGTCAGGCTGGGGGTGGTTTGTGGGCGGCAGTGAGGGTCATGCTGGGGATGGTGTGTGGGCGGCGGTGAGTGTCAGGCTGTGAGGCAATGTTTGGGCGATATTGAGGGTCAGGTTGGGAGCGATGTTGGATGACGGTGAAGGTCAGGCTGGGGGTGGTGTGTGGGTGGCAGTGAGGGTCAGGCTGGGGGTGTTGTTGGACGGCGTTGTGGGTCAGGCTGGGGGTGGTGTGTGGGCGGCAGTGAGGGTCAGGCTGGGGGTGGTGTTGAATGGTGGTGAGGGTCAGGCTGGGGGTGGTGTGTGGGCAGCGGTGAGGGCCAGGCTGGGAGTGGTGTTGAACGGCGGTGAGGGTCAGGCTGGGGGCAATGTTGGACGGCAGTGAGGATCAGGATGGGAGAGGTAAGGTCAGGCTGGGGGCGGTAACGACAAGCTGGGAGCGGTGAGGGACAGGCTGGGGGCAGTGAGTCTGGGGCGGTGAGGGTCAGGCTGGAGGGTGGTGTGTGGACGGCAGTGAGGGTCTGGCTGGGGTCGGTGTGTGGATGGCAGTGAGGGTGAGGCTTGGGGTAGTGTGTGGATGCCGGTGAAAGTCAGGCTGGGGGCGATGTGTGGACAGCAGTGAGGGTCAGGCTGGGGGCAGTGTGTGGACAGCGCTGAGAGTCAGGCTGAGGGCAGTGTGTGGATGGTGATGAGGGTCAAGCTGTGGGCGGTGTGTGGATGGCGCTGAGAGTCAGTCTTGGGGGCATTGTATGGGCGGCAGTGAAGATCAGTCTGGGGCGGTGTGTGGATGGCGTTGAGGGTCATTCTGGGGGCATTGTGTTGATGGCAGTGAGGTTCAGGCTGGGGATGGTGTGTGGATGCCGGTGAAGGCCAGGCTGGGGCGATGTGTGGATGGCGGAGAAGGTCGGGTTGGGGGCGGTGTGTGGACGGCGGTTAGGGTCAGGCAGGGGGCAGTGTGGATTCTGACTGGTGTGGTGTGCAGACGATGGTAAGGGTCAGGCTGGGCGTGGTGCGTAGATACTGGTGATGGTTAGGCTGAGGGCGGTGAGTGTCAGGCTGTGGGACAATGTGTGGGTGGCAGTGGGGGTCAGGCTGGAGGCGGTATGTGGTTGGCAGTGAGGGTCAGCCTGGGAGCGGTTTTGGACGACGATGAGGGTCAGGCTGTGGTTGGTGTGTGGGCGGCAGTGAGTGTCAAGCTGGGGACGGTGTTGGACAGCGGTGAGGGTCAAGCTGGTGGCGGTATTAGACAGCGATGAGAGTCAGGCTGGTGTTGGTGTGTGGGCGGCAGTGAGGGTCAGGCTGGGGACGGTGTGTGGGAGGCAGTGAGGGTCAGGCTGTGGATGGTGTGTGGACAGCAGTGAGGGTCAGGCTGGGGACGGTGTGAGGATGGCAGTGAGGTCAGGCTGGGGGCGGTGTGTGGACAGCAGTGAGGGTCAGGCTGGGGACGGTGTGTGGACAGCAGTGAGGGTCAGGCTGGGGGTGGTGTGTGGGCGGCAGTGAGGGTCAGGCTGGGGACGGTGTGTGGGCGGCAGTGAGGGTCAGGCTGGGGGCGGTGTGTGGGAGGCAGTGAGGGTCAGGCTGGGGACGGTGTGTGGGCGGCAGTGAGGGTCAGGCTGGGGGCGGTGTGTGGGAGGCAGTGAGGGTCAGGCTGTGGATGGTGTGTGGACAGCAGTGAGGGTCAGGCTGGGGACGGTGTGAGGATGGCAGTGAGGTCAGGCTGGGGGCGGTGTGTGGACAGCAGTGAGGGTCAGGCTGGGGACGGTGTGTGGACAGCAGTGAGGGTCAGGCTGGGGGTGGTGTGTGGGCGGCAGTGAGGGTCAGGCTGCAGACAGTGTGAGGATGGCAGTGACGGTCAGGCTGGGACGATGTGTGAGAGGCAGTGAGGGTCAGGCTGTGGACGGTGTGTGGGATGGAGTGAGGCTCAGGCTAGGGACGGTGTGAGGATGGCAGTGAGGGTCAGGCTGGGGACGGTGTGTGGACAGCAGTGAGGGTCAGGCTGGGGGCGGTGTGTGGACGGTGGTGAGTGTCAGGCTGGGGGCGGTGTGTGGACAGCAGTGAGGGTCAGGCTGGGGGTGGTGTCTGGGCGGCAGTGAGGGTCAGGCTGCAGACACTGTGAGGATGGCAGTGACGGTCAGGCTGGGACGATGTGTGAGAGGCAGTGAGGGTCAGGCTGTGGACGGTGTGTGGGATGGAGTGAGGGTCAGGCTGGGGACGGTGTGTGGACAGCAGTGAGGGTCAGGCTGGGGGCGGTGTGTGGACGGTGGTGAGTGTCAGGCTGGGGGCGGTGTGTGGACGGCGCTGAGAGTCAGGCTGAGGGCAGTGTGAGGATGGCGCTGAGGGTCATTCTGGGGGCATTGTGTTGATGGCAGTAAGGGTCAGGCTGGGTCAGTGTGTGGATGGCAGTGAGGTTCAGGCTGGGGGTGGTGTGTGGATGCCGGTGAAGGCCAGGCTGGGGTGATGTGTGGATGGCGGAGAAGGTCGGGTTGGGGGCGGTGTGTTGACGGCGGTTAGGGTCAGGCTTGGGGCAGTGTGGATTCTGGTGAGAGTCAGACTGAGGTGGTGTGCAGATGGTGGTAAGGGTCAGGCTGGGTCAGTGTGTGGATTGCAGTGAGGGTCAGGCTGGGTAGGTGTGTGGATGGCGGAGATGGTCGGTTTGGAAGCGGTGTGTGG
The DNA here is from genome assembly GCF_037043375.1 of Chiloscyllium plagiosum. NCBI lineage: Eukaryota > Metazoa > Chordata > Chondrichthyes > Orectolobiformes > Hemiscylliidae > Chiloscyllium > Chiloscyllium plagiosum. The sequence goes on from NW_028270167.1 coordinate 55,306,498, forward strand.
ACGGCGGTTAGGATCAGGCTGGGGGCAGTGTGGATTCTGACTGGGGTGATGTGCAGACGGTGGTAAGGGTCAGGCTGGGCGTGGTGCGTAGACACTGGTGAGGGTCAGGCTGGGAATGGTGTGTGGGCGGCAGTGAGTGTCAAGCTGGGGGCGGTGTTGGACAGCGGTGAGGGTCAAGCTGGTGGCGGTATTAGACAGCGATGAGGGTCAGGCTGGTGTTGGTGTGTGGGCGGCAGTGAGGGTCAGGCTGGGGGCGGTGTGTGGGAGGCAGTGAGGGTCAGGCTGTGGACGGTGTGAGGATGGCAGTGAGGGTCAGGCTGGGGACGGTGTGTGGGACGCAGTGAGGGTCAGGCTGGGGACAGTGTGTGGGACGGAGTGAGGGTCAGGCTGGGGACAGTGTGTGGGACGCAGTGAGGGTCAGACTGGGGACGGTGTGTGGGACGGAGTGAGGGTCAGGCTGGGGACGGTGTGTGGGACGCAGTGAGGGTCAGGCTGGGGATGGTGTGTGGGACGGAGTGAGGGTCAGGCTGGGGGCGGTGTGTGGGACGGAGTGAGGGTCAGGCTGGGGACGGTGTGTGGGATGCAGTGAGGTCAGGCTGGGGACGGTGTGTGGGACGCAGTGAGGGTCAGGCTGGGGACGGTGTGTGGGACGCAGTGAGGGTCAGGCTGGGGACGGTGTGTGGGACGGAGTGAGGGTCAGGCTGGGGACGGTGTGTGGGACACAGTGAGGGTCAGGCTGGGGGTGGTGTCTGGGCGGCAGTGAGGGTCAGGCTGCAGACAGTGTGAGGATGGCAGTGACGGTCAGGCTGGGACGATGTGTGAGAGGCAGTGAGGGTCAGGCTGTGGACGGTGTGTGGGATGGAGTGAGGCTCAGGCTAGGGACGGTGTGAGGATGGCAGTGAGGGTCAGGCTGGGGACGGTGTGTGGACAGCAGTGAGGGTCAGGCTGGGGGCGGTGTGTGGACGGTGGTGAGTGTCAGGCTGGGGGCGGTGTGTGGACGGCGCTGAGAGTCAGGCTGAGGGCAGTGTGTGGATGGTGATGAGGGTCAGGCTGTGGGCAGTGTGTGGATGGCGCTGAGGGTCTGTCTTGGGAACATTGTATGGGTAGCAGTGAAGATCAGTCTGGGGCGGTGTGAGGATGGCGCTGAGGGTCATTCTGGGGGCATTGTGTTGATGGCAGTAAGGGTCAGGCTGGGGGTGGTGTGTGGATGCCGGTGAAGGCCAGGCTGGGGTGATGTGTGGATGGCGGAGAAGGTCGGGTTGGGGGCGGTGTGTTGACGGCGGTTAGGGTCAGGCTTGGGGCAGTGTGGATTCTGGTGAGAGTCAGACTGAGGTGGTGTGCAGATGGTGGTAAGGGTCAGGCTGGGTCAGTGTGTGGATTGCAGTGAGGGTCAGGCTGGGTAGGTGTGTGGATGGCGGAGATGGTCGGTTTGGAAGCGGTGTGTGGATGGCGGTTAGGATCAGGCTGGGGGCAGTGTGGATTCTGACTGGGGTGATGTGCAGACGGTGGTAAGGGTCAGGCTGGGCGTGGTGCGTAGACACTGGTGAGGGTCAGGCTGGGAATGGTGTGTGGGCGGCAGTGAGTGTCAAGCTGGGGGCGGTGTTGGACAGCGGTGAGGGTCAAGCTGGTGGCGGTATTAGACAGCGATGAGGGTCAGGCTGGTGTTGGTGTGTGGGCGGCAGTGAGGGTCAGGCTGTGGACGGTGTGAGGATGGCAGGGAGGGTCAGGCTGGGGACGGTGTGTGGGACGCAGTGAGGGTCAGGCTGGGGACGGTGTGTGGGGCACAGTGAGGGTCAGGCTGGGGACAGTGTGTGGGACGGAGTGAGGGTCAGGCTGGGGACGGTGTGTGGGACGGAGTGAGGGTCAGGCTGGGGACAGTGTGTGGGACGCAGTGAGGGTCAGACTGGGGACGGTGTGTGGGACGGAGTGAGGGTCAGGCTGGGGACGGTGTGTGGGACGCAGTGAGGGTCAGGCTGGGGACGGTGTGTGGGACGGAGTGAGGGTCAGGCTGGGGGCGGTGTGTGGGACGGAGTGAGGGTCAGGCTGGGGACGGTGTGTGGGATGCAGTGAGGTCAGGCTGGGGACGGTGTGTGGGACGCAGTGAGGGTCAGGCTGGGGACGGTGTGTGGGACGCAGTGAGGGTCAGGCTGGGGACGGTGTGTGGGACGGAGTGAGGGTCAGGCTGGGGACGGTGTGTGGGACGCAGTGAGGGTCAGGCTGGGGACGGTGTGTGGGACGGAGTGAGGGTCAGGCTGGGGACGGTGTGTGGGACGCAGTGAGGGTCAGACTGGGGACGGTGTGTGGGAGGCAGTGAGGGTCAGGCTGGGGGCGGTGTGTGGGACGGAGTGAGGGTCAGGCTGGGGACGGTGTGTGGGACACAGTGAGGGTCAGGCTGGGGTCGGTGTGTGGGACGCAGTGAGGGTCAGGCTGGGGACGGTGTGTGGGGCACAGTGAGGGTCAGGCTGGGGACAGTGTGTGGGACGGAGTGAGGGTCAGGCTGGGGACGGTGTGTGGGACGGAGTGAGGGTCAGGCTGGGGACAGTGTGTGGGACGCAGTGAGGGTCAGACTGGGGACGGTGTGTGGGACGGAGTGAGGGTCAGGCTGGGGACGGTGTGTGGGACGCAGTGAGGGTCAGGCTGGGGACGGTGTGTGGGACGGAGTGAGGGTCAGGCTGGGGGCGGTGTGTGGGACGGAGTGAGGGTCAGGCTGGGGACGGTGTGTGGGATGCAGTGAGGTCAGGCTGGGGACGGTGTGTGGGACGCAGTGAGGGTCAGGCTGGGGACGGTGTGTGGGACGCAGTGAGGGTCAGGCTGGGGACGGTGTGTGGGACGGAGTGAGGGTCAGGCTGGGGACGGTGTGTGGGACGCAGTGAGGGTCAGGCTGGGGACGGTGTGTGGGACGGAGTGAGGGTCAGGCTGGGGACGGTGTGTGGGACGGAGTGAGGGTCAGACTGGGGACGGTGTGTGGGAGGCAGTGAGGGTCAGGCTGGGGGCGGTGTGTGGGACGGAGTGAGGGTCAGGCTGGGGACGGTGTGTGGGACACAGTGAGGGTCAGGCTGGGGTCGGTGTGTGGGACGGAGTGAGGGTCAGGCTGGGGGCGGTGTGTGGGAGGCAGTGAGGGTCAGGCTGGGGGCGGTGTGTGGGACGGAGTGAGGGTCAGGCTGGGGACGGTGTGTGGGCGGCAGTGAGGGTCAGGCTGGAGACGGTGTGTGGGACGCAGTGAGGGTCAGGCTGGGGACGGTGTGTGGGAGGCAGTGAGGGTCAGGCTGTGGACGGTGTGTGTGACACAGTGAGGGTCAGGCTGGGGGCGGTGTGTGGGACGGAGTGAGGGTCAGGCTGGGGGCGGTGTGTGGGAGGCAGTGAGGGTCAGGCTAGGTGCGCTGTGTGGGACGGAATGAGGGTCAGGCTGGGGGCGGTGTGTGGGACGGAATGAGGGTCAGGCTGGGGGCGGTGCATGGGACGGAGTGAGGGTCAGGCTGGGGACGGTGTGTGGGACGGAGTGAGGGTCAGGCTGGGGACAGTGTGTGGGACGCAGTGAGGGTCAGGCTGGGGGCGGTGTGTGGGACGGAATGAGGGTCAGGCTGGGGACGGTGTGTGGGACGGAGTGAGGGTCAGGCTGGTGATGGTGTGTGGGACGGAATGAGGGTCAGGCTGGGGGCGGTGCCTGGGACGGAGTGAGGGTCAGGCTGGGGACGGTGTGTGGGACGGAATGAGGGTCAGGCTGAGGGCGTTGCGTGGGACGGAGTGAGGGTCAGGCTGGGGGCGGTGCGTGGGACGGAGTGAGGGTCAGGCTGGGGGCGGTGCGTGGGACGGAGTGAGGGTCAGGCTGGGGACGGTGTGTGGGACGGAATGAGGGTCAGGCTGGGGGCGGTGTGTCGGACAGAATGAGGGTCAGGCTGGGGACGGTGCGTGGGACGGAGTGAGGGTCAGGCTGGGGGCGGTGTGTGGGACGCAGTGAGGGTCAGGCTGGGGACGGTGTGTGGGACGGAATGAGGGTCAGGCTGGGGGCGGTGTGTGGGACAGAATGAGGGTCAGGCTGGGGACGGTGCGTGGGACGGAGTGAGGGTCAGGCTGGGGGCGGTGTGTGGGACGCAGTGAGGGTCAGGCTGGGGACGGTGTGTGGGACGGAATGAGGGTCAGGCTGAGGGCGTTGCGTGGGACGGAGTGAGGGTCAGGCTGGGGACGGTGTGTGGGAGGCAGTGAGGGTCAGGCTAGGGACGGTGTGATCAACGCAGTGAGGGTCAGGCTGGGGACGGTGTGTGGGATGGCAGTGAGGGTCAGGCTGGGGACGGTGTGTGGGAGGCAGTGAGGGTCAGGCTGGGGACAGTGTGTGGGACGCAGTGAGGGTCAGGCTGGGGACGGTGTGTGGGACGGAGTGAGGGTCAGGCTGGGGACGGTGTGTGGGAGGCAGTGAGGGTCAGGCTGGGGACGGCGTGTGGGACGGAATGAGGGTCAGGCTGGGGACGGTGTGTGGGACGGAATGAGGGTCAGGCTGGGGACGGTGTGTGGGACGGAATGAGGGTCAGGCTGGGGACGGTGTGTGGGACGGACTGAGGGTCAGGCTGGGGGCGGTGTGTGGGACGCAGTGAGGGTCAGGCTGGGGACGGTGTGTGGGACGGAATGAGGGTCAGGCTGGGGGCGGTGTGTGGGACGGAATGAGGGTCAGGCTGGGGGCGGTGTGTGGGACGCAGTGAGGGTCAGGCTGGGGACGGTGTGTGGGACGCAGTGAGGGTCAGGCTGGGGACGGTGTGTGGGACGCAGTGAGGGTCAGGCTTGGGGCGGTGTGTGGGACGGAATGAGGGTCAGGCTGGGGGCGGTGTGTGGGACGGAATGAGGGTCAGGCTGGGGACGGTGTGTGGGACACAGTGAGGGTCAGGCTGGGGGCGGTGTGTGGGACGGAGTGAGGGTCAGGCTGGGGGCGGTGTGTGGGAGGCAGTGAGGGTCAGGCTGGAGACGGTGTGTGGGAGGCAGTGAGGGTCAGGCTGTGGACGGTGTGTGGGACGCAGTGAGGGTCAGGCTGGGGACGGTGTGTGGGAGGCAGTGAGGGTCAGGCTGGGGGCGGTGTGTGGGACGGAATGAGGGTCAGGCTGGGGACGGTGTGTGGGACGGAGTGAGGGTCAGGCTGGGGATGGTGTGTGGGACGGAATGAGGGTCAGGCTGGGGGCGGTGCCTGGGACGGAGTGAGGGTCAGGCTGGGGACGGTGTGTGGGACGCAGTGAGGGTCAGGCTGGGGGCGGTGTGTGGGACGGAGTGAGGGTCAGGCTGGGGACAGTGTGTGGGACGCAGTGAGGGTCAGGCTGGGGGCGGTGTGTGGGACGGAATGAGGGTCAGGCTGGGGACGGTGTGTGGGACGGAGTGAGGGTCAGGCTGGGGATGGTGTGTGGGACGGAATGAGGGTCAGGCTGGGGGCGGTGCCTGGGACGGAGTGAGGGTCAGGCTGGGGACGGTGTGTGGGACGCAGTGAGGGTCAGGCTGGGGGCGGTGCATGGGATGGAATGAGGGTCAGGCTGGGGGCGGTGCGTGGGACGGAGTGAGGGTCAGGCTGGGGGCGGTGCGTGGGACGGAGTGAGGGTCAGGCTGGGGACGGTGTGTGGGACGCAGTGAGGGTCAGGCTGGGGACGGTGTGTGGGACGGAATGAGGGTCAGGCTGGGGACGGTGCGTGGGACGGAGTGAGGGTCAGGCTGGGGGCGGTGCGTGGGACGGAGTGAGGGTCAGGCTGGGGACGGTGTGTGGGACGCAGTGAGGGTCAGGCTGGGGACGGTGTGTGGGACGGAATGAGGGTCAGGCTGGGGGCGTTGCGTGGGACGGAGTGAGGGTCAGGCTTGGGACGGTGTGTGGGAGGCAGTGAGGGTCAGGCTGGGGACAGTGTGTGGGACGCAGTGAGGGTCAGGCTGGGGGCGGTGTGTGGGACACAGTGAGGGTCAGGCTGGGGACGGTGTGTGGGACGGAGTGAGGGTCAGGCTGGGGACGGTGTGTGGGAGGCAGTGAGGGTCAGGCTGGGGACGGCGTGTGGGACGGAATGAGGGTCAGGCTGGGGACGGTGTGTGGGACGGAATGAGGGTCAGGCTGGGGGCGGTGCGTGGGACGGAGTGAGGGTCAGGCTGGGGGCGGTGTGTGGGACGGACTGAGGGTCAGGCTGGGGGCGGTGTGTGGGACGCAGTGAGGGTCAGGCTGGGGACGGTGTGTGGGACGGAATGAGGGTCAGGCTGGGGGCGGTGTGTGGGACGGAGTGAGGGTCAGGCTGGCGGCGGTGCGTGGGACGGAGTGCGGGTCTGGCTGGGGACGGTGTGTGGAATGGAATGAGGGTCAGGCTGGGGACGGTGTGTGGGACGCAGTGAGGGTCTGGCTGGGGACGGTGTGTGGGAGGCAGTGAGGGTCAGGCTGGGGACGGTGTGTGGGAGGCAGTGAGGGTCAGGCTGGGGACGGTGTGTGGGACGGAGTGAGGGTCAGGCTGGGGACGGTGTGTGGGACGCAGTGAGGGTCAGGCTGGGGACGGTGTGTGGGACGCAGTGAGGGTCAGGCTGGGGTCGGTGTGTGGGACGCAGTGAGAGTCAGGCTGGGGGCGGTGCTTGGGACGGAGTGAGGGTCAGGCTGGGGACGGTGTGTGGGACGCAGTGAGGGACAGGCTGGGGACGGTGTGTGGGACGCAGTGAGGGTCAGGCTGGGGACGGTGTGTGGGACGCAGTGAGGGTCAGGCTGGGGACGGTGTGTGGGACGGAGTGAGGGTCAGGCTGGGGACGGTGTGTGGGAGGCAGTGAGGGTCAGGTTGGGGTCGGTGTGTGGGAGGCAGTGAGGGTCATGTGTTGCTGGAGAAGCGCAGCAGGTCAGGCAGCATCTAGGGAACAGGAGAATCGACGTTTCGGGCATTAGCCCTTCTTCAGGAATGAGGAAAGTTTGTCCAGCAGGCTAAGATAAAAGATAGGGAGGAGGGACTTGGAGGAGGGGCGTCGGAAATGTGATAGATGGAAAAAGGTCAAGGTGAGGGTGATAGGACAGATTGGGGTGGGGGCGGAGAGGTCGGGAAGAAGATTGCAGGTTAGGGAGGCGGTGCTGAATTGGATGGATTTGACTGAGACAGGCTGGGGCGAGGGGAAATGAAGAAACTGGTGAAATCCGAGTTCATCCCTTGTGGTTGGAGGGTTCCTAGCCGCAAGATGAGGTGCTCTTCCTCCAACCGTTGTTACGCTGTGGTCTGACGATGGAGGAGTCCAAAGACCTGCATATCCTTGGTTGAGTGGGAGGGGGAATTGAAATGTTGAGCTACAGGGTGGTTGGGTTGGTTGGTCCGGGTGTCCCAGAGGTGTTCTCTGAAACGCTCTGCAAGTAGGCGGCCTGTCTCCCCAATATAGAGGAGGCCACATCGGGTACAGAGGATGCAATAGATGATATGTGTGGAGGTACAGGTGAATCTGTGGCGGATATGGAAGTTTCCTTTGGGGCCTTGGAGGGAGGTGAGAGGGGAGGTGTGGGCGCAAGTCTTGCACCTCCTATGGTTGCAGGGGAAGGTGCCGGGAGTGGAGGTTGGGTTGGTGGGGGGTGTGGATCTGACGAGGGAGTCACGGAGGGAGTGGTCTTTACGGAATGCTGATAGGAGAGGGGAGGGAAATATATCCTTGGTGGTGGGGTCTGTTTGGAGGTGGCGGAAATGACGGCGGATGATGCGCTGTACATGGAGGTTAGTGGGGTGGTAGGTGAGGACCAGTGGGTTCTGTCCTGGTGGCGGTTGGAGGGGCGGGGTTCAAGGGCGGAGGATCGGGAAGTGGAAGAGATGCGGTGGAGGGCATCGTCGATCACGTCAGGGGGGAAATTGCGGTCCTTGAAGAAGGAGGCCATCTGGGATGTGCGTTTTTGGAACTGGTCCTCCTGGGAGCAAATGCGGCGGAGTCGAAGGAATTTGGAGAATGGGATGGCGTTTTTGCAGGGGGCAGGGTGGGAGGAGGTGTAGTCCAGGTAGCTGTGGGAGTCGGTCGGTTTGTAGTAGATGTCCGTGTTGATTCGGTCGCCTGAGATGGAAATAGAAATGTCGAGGAAGGGGAGGGAGGAATCTGAGACTGTCCAGGTGAATTTGAGGTCGGGGTGGAAGGTGTTGGTGAAGTGGATGAACTGTTCCACCTCCTCGTGGGAGCACGAGGCGGCACCAATACAGTCATCGATGTAGCGGAGGAAAAGGTGGGGGGTGGGGCCAGTGTATTGCGGAAGATGGATTGTTCCACATATCCTACGAAGAGGCAGGCATAGCTGGGGCCCATGCGGGTGCCCATGGCTACTCCTTTCGTTTGGAGGAAGTGGGAGGATTGGAAAGAAAAGTTGTTCAGGGTGAGGACCAGTTCAGTCAGTCGGAGGAGGGTGTCAGTGGAAGGGTACTGGTCGGTACGGCGGGAAAGGAAGAAGCGGAGGGCTTTGAGTCCTTCGTGATGGGGGATGGAGGTGTACAGGGACTGGATGTCCATGGTGAAAATAAGGCGTTGGGGACCGGGGAAGCAAAAATCATGGAGCAGGTGGAGGGCGTGGGTGGTGTCCCGAACGTAGGTGGGGAGTTCTTGGACTAAGGGGGACAGGACGGTGTCAAGGTAGGCGGAGATGAGTTCGGTGGGGCAGGAGCAGGCGGAGACAATGGGTCGGCCGGGGCAGTCAGGTTTATGGATTTTGGGCAGGAGGTAGAAGCGGGAGGTGCGGGGTTGTGGGACTATGAGGTTAGAGGCGGTGGATGGGAGGTCCCCTGAGGTGATGAGGTTATGGATGGTCTGGGAGATGATGGTTTGGTGGTGGGGGGTGGGGTCATGGTCAAGGGGGCAGTAGGAGGAGGTATCTGCGAGCTGGCGTTTGGCCTCAGCGGTGTAGAGGTCGGTGAGCCAAACTACTACCGCGCCTCCCTTGTCTGCTGGTTTGATAGTGAGGTTGGGGTTGCAACGGAGGGACTGGAGGGCTGCGCGTTCCGAGGGTGAGAGGTTGGAGTGGGTGAGAGGGGTGGGGGAGTTCAGGTGGCGGTTAATATCGCGGCGGCAGTTGAATATGAACAGATCGAGGGCAGGTAGGAGGCCAGCACGGGGTGTCCAGGTGGATGGAACTATCTGAGGTCCTGAGAAAGCACTATCTGTTGTACTGTGGAAGCAATATCTGAGGTATTGAGGGAGTACATTCTGAAGTATTGAGGGAGCAATTTCTGATGTACTGAGGGAGCACTTTCTGAGGTATTGAGGGAGCACTATCTGAGGTACTGAGGGAGCACATTTTGAGATATTGAGTGAGCATCTTCTGAGGTACTGAGGGAGAACAATCTGAGGTATTGAGGGAGCACTTTCTGAGCTATTGAGGGAGCACAGTCTGAGGTACTGAGGGAGCACTTACTGAGCTAATGAGGGAGCACTGTCTGAGGTACTGAGGGAGCACTATCTGAGGAATTGGGAGCACATTATGTGATGTACTGAGGGAGAAATATCTGAGCTATTGAGGGAGCACAATCTAAGGTATTGTGGGAGCACATTCTGAGGTATTGAGGGAGCACTTTCTGAGGTATTGAGGGAGAACTATCTGAGATATTGAGGGATAACGATCTGACGTATTGAGGGAGCAATTTCTAAGGCATTGAGGGAGAAATATCTGAGGTATTGAGGGAGAACTTTAAGAGGCATTGAGGGAGCACTTTCTGAGGTACTGAGGGAGCACTTTCTGAGGTACTGAGGGAGAAATATCTGAGGTATTGATGGAGTACTATCTGATGTAATGAGGAAGCACTATCTGAGGTATTGAGGGAGCACTTTCTGAGGTACTGAGGGAGCACTTTCTGAGGTACTGAGGGAGCACTCTCTGAGGTATTGAGGGAGTACTAACTGAAGTATTGAGGGAGCACTTTCTGGGTTTTGAGGAAGCGCTATCTGAGGTACTGAGGGAGAACTATCTGAGGTATTGAGGGAGTACTAACTGAGGTACTAAGGGAGTACTTTCTGAGGTATTGAGGGAGCACTATCTGAGGTAATGAGAGAGCACTTTTTGAGATATTGAGGGAGCACTTTCTGAGGTGTTGAGGGAGCACTTTCTGAGTTATTGAGGGAGCACTTTCAGAAGCATTGATTGAGCACTTTCTGAGGTACTGAGGGAGCGCTTTCTGAGGTAATGAGGGAGCACTTTCTGAGGTACTGAGGGAGCACTATCTGAGGTATTGAGGGAGCACTTTCTGAGGTACTGAGGAAGCACTATCTGAGGTACTGCGGAAGCACTATCTGAGGTACTGAGGAAGCACTATCTGAAGTATTGAGGGAGCACTTTCTGAGGTATTGAGGGAGCACTGTCTGAGGTACTGAGGGAGCACTGTCTGAGGTATTGAGGGAGAACTATCTAAGGAATTGAGAGAGCATTATCTGATGTACTGAGGGAGAAATATCTGAGCTATTGAGGGAGCACTTTCTGAAGTATTGAGGGAGAACTATCTGAGATATTGAGGGAGAACGATCTGACATATTGAGGTAGCACTTTCTCAGGTATTGAGGGAGAACTATCTGAGATATTGAGGGAGAACGATCTGACGTATTGAGGGAGCACTTTCTGAGGTATTGAGGGAGAAATATCTGAGGTACTGCGGAAGCACTATCTGAGGTTCTGAGGAAGCACTATCTGAAGTATTGAGGGAGCACTTTCTGAGGTATTAAGGGAGTACTATCTGAGGAACTCAGGGAGAACTATGTGAGGTAATGAGGAAGCACTATCTGAGGTACTGAGGAAGCACTATCTGAGGTATTGAGGGAGCACTATCTGAGGTTCTGAGGAAGCACTATCTGAAGTATTGAGTGAGCACTTTCTGAGGTATTAAGGGAGTACTATCTGAGGAACTCAGGGAGAACTATGTGAGGTACTGAGGAAACACTAGCTGAGGTATTGAGGGAGCACTTTCTAACGTATTTAGGGAGAACTATCTGAGGTACTGAGAAAGCACTATCTGTTGTACTGTGGAAGCAATATCTGAGGTATTGAGGGAGCACTTTCTGAGGTACTGAGGGAGCACTTTCTGACGTATTGAGGGAGCACTATCGGATGTACTGTGGACACAGTATCTGAGGTACTGAGGGAGAACTATCTGAGGTACTGAGGTCGCACTACCTGATGTATTGAGGGAGCACTTCCTGCGGTATTTAGGGAGTACTATCTGAGGAACTCAGGGAGAACTATGTGAGGTACTGAGAAAGAACTATCTGTTGTACTGTGGAAGCAATATCTGAGGTATTGTGGGAGCACTTGCTGAAGTATTGAGGGAACAATTTCTGAGGTACAGAGGGAGCAATTTCTGAGGTATTGAGGGAGCACTATCTGAGGTACTGAGGGAGCACATTTTGAGATATTGAGGGAGCATCTTCTGAGATACTGAGGGAGAAATATCTGAGGTATTGTGGGAGCACTTTCTGAAGTATTGAGGGAACAATTTCTGAGGTACTGAGAGAGCACTTGCTGAGGTATTGAGGGAGCACTATCTGAGGTACTGAGGGAGCACATTTTGAGATATTGAGGGAGCATCTTCTGAGGTACTGAGGGAGAACTATCTGAGGTATTGAGGGAGCGCTTTCTGAGCTATTGAGGGAGCACTTTCTGAGGTTCTCAGGGAACACTTTCGATGGTACTGAGGGAGTACTTTCTGAGCTATTGATGGAGCACTGTCTGAGGTACTGAGGGAGCACTTTCTGAGCTATTGAGGGAGCACTGTCTGAGGTACTGAGGGAGCACTATCTGAGGTATTGAGGGAGAACTATCTGAGGAATTGAGAGCACATTATCTGATGTACTGAGGGAGAAATATCTGAGCTATTGAGGGAGCACATTCTAAGGTATTGTGGGAGCACATTCTGAGGTATTGAGGGAGCACTTTCTGAGGTATTGAGGGAGAACTATCTGAGATGTTGAGGGAGAGCGATCTGATATATTGAGGGAGCACATTCTGAGGTACTGAGGGAGCAATTTCTGAGGTATTGAGGGAGCACTTTCAGAGGCATTGAGGGAGCACTTTCTGAGGTACTGATGGAGCACTTTCTGAGGTACTGAGGGAGAACTATCTGAGGTATTGAGGGAGTACTAACTGAGGTATTGAGGGAGCACTTTCTGAGGTATTAAGGGAGCACTATCGGAGGTAGTAAGAGAGCACTTTTTGATATATTGAGGGAGCACTTTCTGAGGTATAGAGGAAGCACTATCGGATGTACTGTGGAAACACTATCTGAGGTACTGAGGGAGAACTATCTGAGGTAATGAGGGAGCAGTACCTGAATATTGAGGGAGCACAATCTAAGGTATTGAGGGAGCACTCTCTGAGGTATTAAGGGAGTACTATCTGAGGAACTGAGGAAGAACTATCTGAGGTCCTGAGAAAGCACTATCTGTTGTACTGTGGAAGCAATAGCTGAGGTATTGAGGGAGTACATTCTGAAGTATTGAGGGAGCAATTTCTGATGTACTGAGGGAGCACTTTCTGAGGTATTCAGGGAGCACTATCTGAGGTACTGAGGGAGCACATTTTGAGATATTGAGTGAGCATCTTCTGAGGTACTGAGGGAGAACAATCTGAGGTATTGAGGGAGCACTTTCTGAGCTATTGAGGGAGCACAGTCTGAGGTACTGAGGGAGCACTTACTGAGCTAATGAGGGAGCACTGTCTGAGGTACTGAGGGAGCACTATCTGAGGTATTGAGGGAGCACTTTCTGAGGTACTGAGGGAGCACTATCTGAGGGATTGAGGGAGTGCTAACTGAGGTATTGAGGGAGCACTATCTGGGTTTTGAGGAAGCACTATCTGAGGTACTGAGGGAGCACTATCTGTGGTATTGAGGGAGGACTAACTGAGGTACTGAGGGAGCACTTTCTAGGTATTGAGGGAGCACTATCCCGAGATATTGAGGGAGAACGATCTGACGTATTGAGGTAGCACTTTCTGAGGTATTGAGGGAGAACTATCTGAGATATTGAGGGAGAACGATCTGACGTATTGAGGTAGCACTTTCTGAGGTATTGAGGGAGAAATATCTGAGGTATTGAGGGAGCAATATCTGAGGTATTGAGGGAGAAATTTCAGAGGCATTGAGAGAGCACTTCCAGACGTACTGAGGGAGCACTTTCTGAGGTACGGAGGGAGCACTTTCTTAGACACTGAGGAAGCACTATCTGAGGTATTGTGTGAACACTATCTGATGTAATGTGGAAGCACTATCTGAGGTATTGAGGGAGTACTAAGTGAGGTCTTGAGGGAGCACCTTCTGTGTTTTGAGGAAGCACAATCTGAGGTATTGAGGGAGCACTTTCTGAGGCACAGAGGGAGCAAATTTCTGTGGTATTGTGGGAGCACTATCTGAGGTGCAGAGGGAGCGCTTTTTGAGATATTGAGGAGCATTTTCCGAGGTACTGAGTGATCACTATCTGAGGTACTGAGGGAGGACTTTTTGAGATATTGAGGGAGCACTTTCTGAGGTATTGAGGGAGCACTTTCCGAGGTATTAAGAGAGTACCATCTGAGGTACTGAGGGAGAACTATCTGAGGTACTGAGGAAGCACTATCTGAGTTATTGAGGGAGCACTATCTGATGTACTGAGGAAGCACTATCTGATGTACTGAGGAAGCACTATCTGTGGAATTGAGGGAGCACTTTCTGAGGTACTGAGGAAGCACTGTCTGAGGTATTGAGATAGCACTTTATGAAGTATTGAGGGAGCACTTTCAGAGGTATTGAGAGAGCAGTATCTGAGGTACTGAGGAAGCAGTATCTGAGGCATTGAGGGAGCACTATCTGAGTTATTGAGGGAGCACTATCTGGGGTACTGAGGGAGCACTTTCTGAGGTACTGAGGGAGCACTTTTTGAGATATTGAGGGAGCACTTTCTGAGGTATTGAGGGAGCACTTTCTGAGTTATTGAGGGAGCACTATGTGATGTACTGAGGAAGCACTATCTGCGGCATTGGGGGAGAACTATCTGAGGGACTGAGGGAGCACTATCTGAGTTATTGAGGGAGCACTATCAGATGTACTGTGGAAATACTGTCTGAGGTACTGAGGGAGCACATTCTGAGGTATTGAGGGAGAACTATCTGAGGAATTGAAAGCACATTATCTGATGTCCTGAGGGAGAAATATCTGATCTATTGAGGGAGCACATTCTAAGGTATTGTGGGAGCACATTCTGAGGTATTCAGGGAGCACGTTCTGACGTATTGAGGGAGAACTATCTGAGATATTGCGGGAGAACGATCTGACGTATTGAGGGAGCACTTTCTGAAGTATTGAGGGAGAAATATCTGAGGTATTGAGGGAACAATTTCTGAGGTATTGAGGGAGCACTTTCAGATGCATTGAGGGAGCACTTTCTGAGGTACTGAGGGAGTACTTTCTGAGGTACTGAGGGAGCACTTTCTGATGTAATGAGGAAGCACTATCTGAGGTATTGAGGGAGCACTTTCTGAGGTATTGAGGGAGTAATTTCTGAGGTACTGAGGGAGCACTATCTGAGGTATTAAGGGAGTACTATCTGAGGTACTGAGGGAGTACTACCTGAGCTGTTGAGGGAGCACAATCTGATGCACTGAGGAAGCACTATCTGAGGCATTGAGGGAGAATTATCTGAGGTACTGACGAAGCACTATCTGAGGTATTGAGGGAGTACTATCTCAGGTTCTGAGGGAGCACTTTCTGTGTTTTGAGGAAACAATATCTGTGGTATTGAGGGAGCACTTTCTGAGGTGCAGAGGGAGCACTTTCTGAAGTATTGAGGGAGCACGATCTGAGGGGCTGAGAGAGCACTTTTTGATATATTGAGGGAACACTTTCTGAGGTCTTGAGGGAGCACTATCTGAGGTACTGAGGGAGCACTTTTTAAGATATTGAGGGAGCATTTTCTGAGGTACTGAGGGACCACTATCTGAGGTATTGAGGGAGCACTTTCTGCAGTATTAAGGGAGCACTATCTGAGGTACTGAGGGAGCACTATCTGTGGTATTGAGGGAGTACTAACTGAAGTACTGAGGGAGCACTTTCTAGGTATTGAGGGAGCACTATCTGAGGTACTGAGAGAGCACTTTTTGAGATATTGAGGAAGAACTTTCTGAGGTATTGAGGGAACACTTTCTGAGTTATTGAGGGAGCACTATCTGATGTACTGAGGAAGCACTATCTGAGGCATTGAGGGAGAACTATCTGAGGGACTGAGGGAGCACTATCTGAGTTATTGAGGGAACACTATCAGATGTACTGTGGAAACACTATCTGAGGTACTGAGGGAGCACTTTCTGAGGTATTGAGGGAGAAATATCTGAGAATTGAGAGCACATTATCTGATGTACTGAGGGAGAAATATCTGATCTATTGAGGGAGCACATTCTAAGGTATTGTGGGAGCACATTCTGAGGTATTGAGGGAGCACATTCTGAGGAATGGAGGGAGAAATATATGAGGTATTGAGGGAGCAATTTCTGATGTATTGAGAGAGCACTTTCAAAGGCATTGAGGGAGCACTTTCTGAGGTACTGATGGAGCACTTTCTGTGGTACTGAGGGAGCACTTTCTGAGGTATTAAGGGAGTACTATCTGAGGTACTGAGGGAGCACTACCTGAGCTATTGAGGGAGCACAATCTGATGCACTGAGGAAGCACTATCTGAGGCATTGAGGGAGAACTATCTGAGGGACTGACGAAGCACTATCTGAGGTACTGAGGGAGTACTAAGTGAGGTCTTGAGGGAGCACTTTCTGTGTTTTGAGGAAACACTATCTGTGGTATTGAGGGAGCATTTTCTGAGGTACAGAGGGAGCACTTTCTGAAGTATTGAGGGAGCACGATCTGAGGGGCAGAGAGAGCACTTTTTGATATATTGAGGGCACACTTTCTGAGGTCTTGAGGGAGCACTATCTGAGGTACTGAGGGAGCACTTTTTGAGATATTGAGGGAGCATTTTCTGAGGTACTGAGGGACCACTATCTGAGGTATTGAGGGAGCACTTTCTGCGGTACTGAGGGAGCACTATCGGAGGTACTGAGGGAGCACTATCTGTGGTATTGAGGGAGTACTAACTGAGGTACTGAGGGAGCACTTTCTTGATATTGAGGGAGCACTATCTGAGGTACTGAGAGAGCACTTTTTGAGATATTGAGGGAGCACTTTCTGAGGTATTGAGGGAGCACTTTCTGAGGTATTGAGGGAGAAATGTCTGAGGAATTGAGAGCACATTATCTGATGTAATGAGGGAGAAATATCTGATCTATTGAGGGAGCACATTCTAAGGTATTGTGGGAGCACATTCTGACGGATTGAGGGAGCACTTTCTGAGGTATGGAGGGAGAAATATCTGAGGTATTGAGGGAGCAAATTCTGAGGTATTGAGAGAGCACTTTCAGAGGCATTGAGGGAGGACTTTCTGAGGTACTGATGGAGCACTTTCTGAGGTACTGAGGGAGCACTTTGTGAGGTACTGAGGGAGCACTATCTGAGGTATTGAGGGAGCACTAACTGATGTAATGAGGAAGCACTATCTGAGGTATTGAGGGAGCACTTTCTCAGGTACTGAGGGAGCACTATCTGAGGTACAGAGGGAGCACTTTCTGAAGTATTGAGGGAGCACGATCTGAGGGGCTGAGAGAGCACTTTTTGATATATTGAGGGCACACTTTCTGAGGTCTTGAGGGAGCACTATCTGAGGTACTGAGGGAGCACGTTTTGAGATATTGAGGGAGCATATTCTGAGGTACTGAGGGACTACTATCTGAGGTATTGAGGGAGCACTTTCTGCGGTATTAAGGGAGCACTATCTGAGCTACTGAGGGAGCACTTTCTGGGTTTTGAGGAAGCACTAACTGAGGTAATGAGGAGCACTATCTGAGGTATTGAGGGAGTACTAACTGAGTTATTGAGGGAGCACTTTCTTGATTTTGAGGGAGTACTATCTCAGGTTCTGAGGGAGAACTATCTGAGGTACTGGCGAACACTATCTGAGTTATTAAGGGAGCACTATCTGATGTCCTGAGGAAGCACTATCTGAGGTATTGAGGGAGCACTTTCTGAGGTATGAGGGAGCACTATCTGAGGTACTGAGGAAGCACTATCTGAGGTATTGAGGAAGTACTTTCTGAAGTACAGAGGGAGCACTTTCAGAGGTATTGAGAGAGCAGTATCTGTGGTACTGAGGAGGCACTATCTGAGTTATTGAGGGAGCACTTTCTGATGTACTGAGGGAGCACTATCTGAGGTATTGAGGGAGCACTTTCTGAAGTACTGAGAGAGCACTTTCAGAGGTATTGAGAGAGCAGTATCTGAGTTTTGATGAAGCACTATCTGAGGCATTGAGGCAGCACTATCGGAGTTATTGAGGGAGCACTATCTGAGGTACTGAGGGAGCACTTTCTGAGGTACTGAGGGAGCACTATCTGAGGTATTGAGGGAGTACTAACTGAGTTATTGAGGGAGCACTTTCTGGGTTTTGAGGAAGCACTATCTGAGGTACTGAGGGGCCACTATCTGAGGTACCGAGGGTGTACTAACTGAGGTACTGAGGGAGCACTTTCTGAGGTATTGAGAGAGCACTATCTGCGGTACTGAGAGAGCACTTTTTGAGATATTGAGGGATCACTTTCTGAGGTATTGAGGGAGCACTTTCTGAGGTCTTAATCGAGTACTATCTGAGTTATTGAGGGAGCACTATCTGATGAACTGAGGAAATACTATCTGAGGCATTGAGGGAGAACTATCGGAGGTACTGACGGAGCACTATCTGAGTTATTGAGGGAGCACTATCTGATGTAATGAGGAAGCACTATCTGAGGTACAGAGGGAGCACTTTCTGAGGTATTGAGGGAGCACTATCTGAGGTACTGAGGGAGCACTACCTGAGGTATTGATGGAGCACAATCTGATGCACTGAGGAAGCACTATCTGAGGCATTGAGGGAGAACTATCTGAGGTACTGACGAAGCACTATCTGAGGTATTGAGGGAGTACTAAGTGAGGTCTTGAGGGAGCACTTTCTGTGTTTTGAGGAAACACTATCTGTGGTATTGAGGGAGCACTTTCTGAGGTACAGAGGGAGCACTTTCTGAAGTATTGAGGGAGCACGATCTGAGGGGCTGAGAGAGCACTTTTTGATATATTGAGGGCACACTTTCTGAGGTCTTGAGGGAGCACTATCTGAGGTACTGAGGGAGCACGTTTTGAGATATTGAGGGAGCATATTCTGAGGTACTGAGGGACTACTATCTGAGGTATTGAGGGAGCACTTTCTGCGGTATTAAGGGAGCACTATCTGAGGTACTGAGGGAGCACTTTCTGGGTTTTGAGGAAGCACTAACTGAGGTAATGAGGAGCACTATCTGAGGTATTGAGGGAGTACTAACTGAGTTATTGAGGGAGCACTTTCTTGGTTTTGAGGGAGTACTATCTCAGGTTCTGAGGGAGAACTATCTGAGGTACTGGCGAACACTATCTGAGTTATTGAGGGAGCACTATCTGATGTCCTGAGGAAGCACTATCTGAGGTATTGAGGGAGCACTTTCTGAGGTATGAGGGAGCACTATCTGAGGTACTGAGGAAGCACTATCTGAGGTATTGAGGAAGTACTTTCTGAAGTACAGAGGGAGCACTTTCAGAGGTATTGAGAGAGCAGTATCTGTGGTACTGAGGAGGCACTATCTGAGTTATTGAGGGAGCACTTTCTGATGTACTGAGGGAGCACTATCTGAGGTATTGAGGGAGCACTTTCTGAAGTACTGAGAGAGCACTTTCAGAGGTATTGAGAGAGCAGTATCTGAGTTTTGATGAAGCACTATCTGAGGCATTGAGGCAGCACTATCGGAGTTATTGAGGGAGCACTATCTGAGGTACTGAGGGAGCACTTTCTGAGGTACTGAGGGAGCACTATCCGAGGTATTGAGGGAGTACTAACTGAGTTATTGAGGGAGCACTTTCTGGGTTTTGAGGAAGCACTATCTGAGGTACTGAGGGGCCACTATCTGAAGTATCGAGGGTGTACTAACTGAGGTACTGAGGGAGCACTTTCTGAGGTATTGAGGGAGCACTATCTGCGGTACTGAGAGAGCAGTTTTTGAGATATTGAGGGATCACTTTCTGAGGCATTGAGGGAGCACTTTCTGAGGTCTTAATCGAGTACTATCTGAGTTATTGAGGGAGCACTATCTGATGAACTGAGGAAATACTATCTGAGGCATTGAGGGAGAACTATCGGAGGTACTGACGGAGCACTATCTGAGTTATTGAGGGAGCACTATCGGATGTACTGTGGAAACACTATCTGAGGTACTGAGGGAGAACTATCTGAGGTACTGAGGGAGCTCTACCTGAGGTATTGAGGGAGCACTTTCTGCGGTATTAAGGGAGTACTATCTGAGGGACTGAGGGAGAACTATCTGAAGTACAGAGGGAGCACAATCTAAGGTATTGAGGGAACACTTTCTGAGGTATTTAGTGAGCGCTATCTGAGGAACTGAGTGAGAACTCCCTGAGGTACTGAGAAAGCACTATCTGTTGTACTGTGGAGAACGATCTGACGTATTGAGGGAGCACTTTCTGAGATATTGAGGGAGAAATATCTGAGGTGTTGAGGGAGCAATTTCTGAGGTATTGAGGGAGCACTTTCAGAGGCATTGAGGGAGCACATTCTGAGGTACTGAGGGAGCACTTTCTGAGGTACTGAGGGAGCATTTTCTGAGGTATTGAGGGAGCACTTTCTGAAGTATTGGGGGAGCAATTTCTGAGGTACTGAGGGACCACATTTTGAGATATTGAGGGAGCGCCTTCTGAGGTACTGAGGGAGAACTATCTGTGGTATTAAGGGAGCACTTTCTGAGCTATTGAGGGAGCACTTTCTGAGGTACTCAGGGAACACTTTTGATGGTACTGAGGGAGCAATTTCTGAGGTATATGAGGGAGCATTTCTGAGCTATTGAGGGAGCACATTCTGGGGCATTGTGGGAGCACTTACTGAGGTATTGAGGGAGAACTATCTGAGATATTGAGGGAGAACGATCTGACGTACTGTGGCAGCACTATCTGAAGGATTGAGGGAGCACATTCTGAGGTATTGAGGGAGCACTTTCTGAGCTCCTGAGGGAGAACTATCGAAAGTACTGAGGGAGCACTTTCTGAGGTACTTAGAGAGCACTTTGTGAGCTTTTGAATGAGCATTGTCTGAGGTATTGAGGGAGCACTATCGAGGTACTGAGGGAGCACAATCTGTGGTATTGAGGGAGCACTATGTGAGGAATTGAGCGAGCATTATCTGAGACATTGAGGGAGAAATATCTGAGCTATTGAGGGAGCACATTCTGAGGTATTGAGGGAGCACTTTCTGAGGTGTTTACGGAGCACTTTCAGAGGTATTGAGGGAGCACATTCAGTGGTATTGAGGGAGCACTTTCTGAGGTATTGAGGGAGAACTATCTGAGATATTGAGGGAGCACTATCGGAGTTATTGAGGGAGCACTATCTGAGGTACTGAGGGAGCACTTTCTGAGGTACTGAGGGAGCACTATCTGAGGTATTGAGGGAGTACTAACTGAGTTATTGAGGGAGCACTTTCTGGGTTTTGAGGAAGCACTATCTGAGGTACTGAGGGGCCACTATCTGAGGTACCGAGGGTGTACTAACTGAGGTACTGAGGGAGCACTTTCTGAGGTATTGAGAGAGCACTATCTGCGGTACTGAGAGAGCACTTTTTGAGATATTGAGGGATCACTTTCTGAGGTATTGAGGGAGCACTTTCTGAGGTCTTAATCGAGTACTATCTGAGTTATTGAGGGAGCACTATCTGATGAACTGAGGAAATACTATCTGAGGCATTGAGGGAGAACTATCGGAGGTACTGACGGAGCACTATCTGAGTTATTGAGGGAGCACTATCTGATGTAATGAGGAAGCACTATCTGAGGTACAGAGGGAGCACTTTCTGAGGTATTGAGGGAGCACTATCTGAGGTACTGAGGGAGCACTACCTGAGGTATTGATGGAGCACAATCTGATGCACTGAGGAAGCACTATCTGAGGCATTGAGGGAGAACTATCTGAGGTACTGACGAAGCACTATCTGAGGTATTGAGGGAGTACTAAGTGAGGTCTTGAGGGAGCACTTTCTGTGTTTTGAGGAAACACTATCTGTGGTATTGAGGGAGCACTTTCTGAGGTACAGAGGGAGCACTTTCTGAAGTATTGAGGGAGCACGATCTGAGGGGCTGAGAGAGCACTTTTTGATATATTGAGGGCACACTTTCTGAGGTCTTGAGGGAGCACTATCTGAGGTACTGAGGGAGCACGTTTTGAGATATTGAGGGAGCATATTCTGAGGTACTGAGGGACTACTATCTGAGGTATTGAGGGAGCACTTTCTGCGGTATTAAGGGAGCACTATCTGAGGTACTGAGGGAGCACTTTCTGGGTTTTGAGGAAGCACTAACTGAGGTAATGAGGAGCACTATCTGAGGTATTGAGGGAGTACTAACTGAGTTATTGAGGGAGCACTTTCTTGGTTTTGAGGGAGTACTATCTCAGGTTCTGAGGGAGAACTATCTGAGGTACTGGCGAACACTATCTGAGTTATTGAGGGAGCACTATCTGATGTCCTGAGGAAGCACTATCTGAGGTATTGAGGGAGCACTTTCTGAGGTATGAGGGAGCACTATCTGAGGTACTGAGGAAGCACTATCTGAGGTATTGAGGAAGTACTTTCTGAAGTACAGAGGGAGCACTTTCAGAGGTATTGAGAGAGCAGTATCTGTGGTACTGAGGAGGCACTATCTGAGTTATTGAGGGAGCACTTTCTGATGTACTGAGGGAGCACTATCTGAGGTATTGAGGGAGCACTTTCTGAAGTACTGAGAGAGCACTTTCAGAGGTATTGAGAGAGCATTATCTGAGTTTTGATGAAGCACTATCTGAGGCATTGAGGCAGCACTATCGGAGTTATTGAGGGAGCACTATCTGAGGTACTGAGGGAGCACTTTCTGAGGTACTGAGGGAGCACTATCCGAGGTATTGAGGGAGTACTAACTGAGTTATTGAGGGAGCACTTTCTGGGTTTTGAGGAAGCACTATCTGAGGTACTGAGGGGCCACTATCTGAAGTATCGAGGGTGTACTAACTGAGGTACTGAGGGAGCACTTTCTGAGGTATTGAGGGAGCACTATCTGCGGTACTGAGAGAGCAGTTTTTGAGATATTGAGGGATCACTTTCTGAGGCATTGAGGGAGCACTTTCTGAGGTCTTAATCGAGTACTATCTGAGTTATTGAGGGAGCACTATCTGATGAACTGAGGAAATACTATCTGAGGCATTGAGGGAGAACTATCGGAGGTACTGACGGAGCACTATCTGAGTTATTGAGGGAGCACTATCGGATGTACTGTGGAAACACTATCTGAGGTACTGAGGGAGAACTATCTGAGGTACTGAGGGAGCTCTACCTGAGGTATTGAGGGAGCACTTTCTGCGGTATTAAGGGAGTACTATCTGAGGGACTGAGGGAGAACTATCTGAAGTACAGAGGGAGCACAATCTAAGGTATTGAGGGAGCACTTTCTGAGGTATTTAGTGAGCGCTATCTGAGGAACTGAGTGAGAACTCCCTGAGGTACTGAGAAAGCACTATCTGTTGTACTGTGGAGAACGATCTGACGTATTGAGGGAGCACTTTCTGAGATATTGAGGGAGAAATATCTGAGGTGTTGAGGGAGCAATTTCTGAGGTATTGAGGGAGCACTTTCAGAGGCATTGAGGGAGCACATTCTGAGGTACTGAGGGAGCACTTTCTGAGGTACTGAGGGAGCATTTTCTGAGGTATTGAGGGAGCACTTTCTGATGTATTGGGGGAGCAATTTCTGAGGTACTGAGGGACCACATTTTGAGATATTGAGGGAGCGCCTTCTGAGGTACTGAGGGAGAACTATCTGTGGTATTAAGGGAGCACTTTCTGAGCTATTGAGGGAGCACTTTCTGAGGTACTCAGGGAACACTTTTGATGGTACTGAGGGAGCAATTTCTGAGGTATATGAGGGAGCATTTCTGAGCTATTGAGGGAGCACATTCTGGGGCATTGTGGGAGCACTTACTGAGGTATTGAGGGAGAACTATCTGAGATATTGAGGGAGAACGATCTGACGTACTGTGGCAGCACTATCTGAAGGATTGAGGGAGCACATTCTGAGGTATTGAGGGAGCACTTTCTGAGCTCCTGAGGGAGAACTATCGAAAGTACTGAGGGAGCACTTTCTGAGGTACTTAGAGAGCACTTTGTGAGCTTTTGAATGAGCATTGTCTGAGGTATTGAGGGAGCACTATCGAGGTACTGAGGGAGCACAATCTGTGGTATTGAGGGAGCACTATGTGAGGAATTGAGCGAGCATTATCTGAGACATTGAGGGAGAAATATCTGAGCTATTGAGGGAGCACATTCTGAGGTATTGAGGGAGCACTTTCTGAGGTGTTTACGGAGCACTTTCAGAGGTATTGAGGGAGCACATTCAGTGGTATTGAGGGAGCACTTTCTGAGGTATTGAGGGAGAACTATCTGAGATATTGAGGGAGCACATTCAGAGGCATTGAGCGAGCACTTTGTGAGGTACTGAGGGAGCACTTTCTGAGGTATTGAGGGAGTACTGTCTGAGGTAATGAGGGAGCACTTTCTGAGGTACTGAGGGAGCACTATCTGAGGTACTGAGGGAGCACTATCTGAGGAATTGAAGGAGTACTTACTGAGGTACTGAGGAAGCACTATCTGAGAATTGAGGGAGCATTTTCTGAGGTATTGAGGGAGCACTATCTGAGGTATTGAGGTAGCACTTTTTGAGATATTGAGGGAGCACTTTCTGAGGTACTGAGTGATCACTATCTGAGGTACTGAGGGAGCACTTTTTGAGATATTGAGGGAGCACTTTCTGAGGTACTGAGGGAGAACTATCTGAGGTACTGAGGGAGCACTATCTGAGGTACTGAGGGAGCACTTTTTGAGATATTGAGGGAGCACTTTCTGAGGTACTGAGGGAGAACTATCTGAGGTACTGAGGGAGCACTATCTGAGGTATTGAGGGAGCACTTTGTGAGGTATTAAGGGAGTAATATCTGAGGTAGTGAGGGAGAACTATCTGAAGTAGAGAGGGAGCACAATCTGAGGTATTGAGGGAGCATTTTCTGAGGTATTGAGGGAGAACAATCTGAGGTACTGAGGGAGCACATTTTGAGATATTGAGGGAGCAATTTCTGAGGTACTGAGGGAGAACTATCTGCGGTATTGAGGGAGCACTTTCTGAACTTTTGAGGGAGCACTGTCTGAAATATTCAGGGAGCACTTTCTGAGGAATTGAAGGAGCACTATCTGAGGAATTGAGAGTGCATTATCTGAGGTACTGAGGGTGAACTATCTGAGCTTTGAGGGAGCACTTTCTGAGGTATTGAGGGTGCACTTTCTGACGTATTAAGGGCGTACTATCTGAGGAACTGAGGAAGAACTATCTGAGGTACTGTGGCAGCACTATCTGAAGGATTGAGGGAGCACATTCTGAGGTATTGAGGGAGCACTTTCTGAGCTCCTGAGGGAGAACTATCGAAAGTACTGAGGGAGCACTTTCTGAGGTACTTAGAGAGCACTTTGTGAGATTTTGAATGAGCATTGTCTGAGGTATTGAGGGAGCACTGACGAGGTACTGAGGGAGCACAATCTGTGGTATTGAGGGAGCACTATGTGAGGAATTGAGAGAGCATTATCTGAGACATTGAGGGAGAAATATCTGAGCTATTGAGGGAGCACATTCTGAGGTATTGAGGGAGCACTTTCTGAGGTGTTTACGGAGCACTTTCAGAGGTATTGAGGGAGCACTTTCAGTGGTATTGAGGGAGCACTTTCTGAGATATTGAGGGAGAACTATCTGAGATATTGAGGGAGCACATTCAGAGGCATTGAGCGAGTACTTTGTGAGGTACTGAGGGAGCACTTTCTGAGGTATTGAGGGAGTACTGTCTGAGGTAATGAGGGAGCACTTTCTGAGGTACTGAGGGAGCACTATCTGAGGTACTGAGGGAGCACTATCTGAGGAATTGAAGGAGTACTTACTGAGGTACTGAGGGAGCACTATCTGAGAATTGAGGGAGCATTTTCTGAGGTATTGAGGGAGCACTATCTGAGGTATTGAGGTAGCACTTTTTGAGATATTGAGGGAGCACTTTCTGAGGTACTGAGTGATCACTATCTGAGGTACTGAGGGAGCACTTTTTGAGATATTGAGGGAGCACTTTCTGAGGTACTGAGGGAGAACTATCTGAGGTACTGAGGGAGCACTATCTGAGGTATTGAGGGAGCACTTTCTGAGGAATTAAGGGAGTAATATCTGATGTAGTGAGGGAGAACTATCTGAAGTAGAGAGGGAGCACAATCTGAGGTATTGAGGGAGCACTTTCTGAGGTATTGAGGGAGAACAATCTGAGGTACTGAGGGAGCACATTTTGAGATATTGAGGGAGCATCTTCTGAGGTACTGAGGGAGAACTATCTGAGGTATTGAGGGAGCACTTTCTGAACTTTTGAGGGAGCACTGTCTGAAGTATTCAGGGAGCACTTTCTGAGGAATTGAAGGAGCACCATCTGAGGAATTGAGAGTGCATTATCTGAGGTACTGAGGGTGAACTATCTGAGCTATTGAGGGAGCACTTTCTGAGTTATTGAGGGAGCACTTTCTGAGGTATTGAGGGAACACTTTCTGATGTACAGAGAGAACACTGTCTGAGGTACTGAGTGAGCACTGTCTGAGGTATTGAGGGAGCATTATCTGAGGAAGTGAGTGAGCATTATCTGAGGTACTGAGGGAGAACTATCTGAGCTATTGAAGGAGCACTTTCTCAGGTATTGAGGGAGCACATTCTAAGGTATTGAGGGAGCACTTTCTGAGGCATTGGGGGAGCACTTTCTGAGGTATTGATGGGGAACTATCTGAAATATTGAGTGAGCACTTTCGGCGGTATTAAGGGAGCACGATCTGAGGTACTGAGGGAGGACTATCTGCGGTACTGAGGGAGCACTATCTGAAGTATTGAAGTAGCCCTATCTGAGGTATTGAGGGAGCACTGTCTGAGGTACTGACGGAGCACTATCTGAGGTATTGAGGGAGCAATATCTGAGGTACTGAGGGAGAAATATCTGAGTTATTGAGGGAGCACTTTCTGAGGTATTGAGGGAGCACTTTCTGAGGTCTTGATCGAGTACTATCTGAGTTATTGAGGGAGCACTATCTGATGAACTGAGGAAATACTATCTGAGGCATTGAGGGAGAACTATCGGAGGTACTGACGGAGCACTATCTGAGTTATTGAGGGAGCACTATCGGATGTACTGTGGAAACACTATCTGAGGTACTGAGGGAGAACTATCTGAGGTACAGAGGGTGCTCTACCTGAGGTATTGAGGGAGCACTTTCTGCGGTATTAAGGGAGTACTATCTGAGGGACTGAGGGAGAACTATCTGAAGTACAGAGGGAGCACAATCTAAGGTATTGAGGGAGCACTTTCTGAGGTATTTAGTGAGCGCTATCTGAGGAACTGAGTGAGAACTCCCTGAGGTACTGAGAAAGCACTATCTGTTGTACTGTGGAGAACGATCTGACGTATTGAGGGAGCACTTTCTGAGATATTGAGGGAGAAATATCTGAGGTGTTGAGGGAGCAATTTCTGAGGTATTGAGGGAGCACTTTCAGAGGCATTGAGGGAGCACATTCTGAGGTACTGAGGGAGCACTTTCTGAGGTACTGAGGGAGCATTTTCTGAGGTATTGAGGGAGCACTTTCTGAAGTATTGGGGGAGCAATTTCTGAGGTACTGAGGGACCACATTTTGAGATATTGAGGGAGCGCCTTCTGAGGTACTGAGGGAGAACTATCTGTGGTATTAAGGGAGCACTTTCTGAGCTATTGAGGGAGCACTTTCTGAGGTACTCAGGGAACACTTTTGATGGTACTGAGGGATCAATTTCTGAGGTATATGAGGGAGCATTTCTGAGCTATTGAGGGAGCACATTCTGGGGCATTGTGGGAGCACTTACTGAGGTATTGAGGGAGAACTATCTGAGATATTGAGGGAGAACCATCTGACGTACTGTGGCAGCACTATCTGAAGGATTGAGGGAGCACATTCTGAGGTATTGAGGGAGCACTTTCTGAGCTCCTGAGGGAGAACTATCGAAAGTACTGAGGGAGCACTTTCTGAGGTACTTAGAGAGCACTTTGTGAGCTTTTGAATGAGCATTGTCTGAGGTATTGAGGGAGCACTGTCGAGGTACTGAGGGAGCACAATCTGTGGTATTGAGGGAGCACTATGTGAGGAATTGAGCGAGCATTATCTGAGACATTGAGGGAGAAATAGCTGAGCTATTGAGGGAGCACATTCTGAGGTATTGAGGGAGCACTATCTGAGGAATTGAGAGTGCATTATCTGAGGTACTGAGGGTGAACTATCTGAGCTATTGAGGGAGCACTTTCTGAGCTATTGAGGGAGCACATTCTGAGGTATTGAGGGAGCACTTTCTGAGGTGTTTACGGAGCACTTTCAGAGGTATTGAGGGAGCACTTTCAGTGGTATTGAGGGAGCACTTTCTGAGGTATTGAGGGAGAACTATCTGAGATATTGAGGGAGCACATTCAGAGGCATTGAGCGAGCACTTTGTGAGGTACTGAGGGAGCACTTTTTGAGGTATTGAGGGAGTACTGTCTGAGGTAATGAGGGAGCACTTTCTGAGGTACTGAGGGAGCACTATCTGAGGTACTGAGGGAGCACTATCTGAGGAATTGAAGGAGTACTTACTGAGGTACTGAGGGAGCACTATCTGAGAATTGAGGGAGCATTTTCTGAGGTATTGAGGGAGCACTATCTGAGGTATTGAGGTAGCACTTTTTGAGATATTGAGGGAGCACTTTCTGAGGTACTGAGTGATCACTATCTGAGGTACTGAGGGAGCACTTTTTGAGATATTGAGGGAGCACTTTCTGAGGTACTGAGGGAGAACTATCTGAGGTACTGAGGGAGCACTATCTGAGGTATTGAGGGAGCACTTTCTGAGGAATTAAGGGAGTAATATCTGAGGTAGTGAGGGAGAACTATCTGAAGTAGAGAGGGAGCACAATCTGAGGTATTGAGGGAGCACTTTCTGAGGTATTGAGGGAGAACAATCTGAGGTACTGAGGGAGCACATTTTGAGACATTGAGGGAGCATCTTCTGAGGTACTGAGGGAGAACTATCTGAGGTATTGAGGGAGCACTTTCTGAACTTTTGAGGGAGCACTGTCTGAAGTATTCAGGGAGCACTTTCTGAGGAATTGAAGGAGCACTATCTGAGGAATTGAGAGTGCATTATCTGAGGTACTGAGGGTGAACTATCTGAGCTATTGAGGGAGCACTTTCTGAGTTATTGAGGGAGCACTTTCTGAGGTATTGAGGGAACACTTTCTGATGTACAGAGAGAACACTGTCTGAGGTACTGAGTGAGCACTTTCTGAGGTATTGAGGGAGCATTATCTGAGGAAGTGAGTGAGCATTATCTGAGGTACTGAGGGAGAACTATCTGAGCTATTGAAGGAGCACTTTCTAAGGTATTGAGGGAGCACATTCTAAGGTATTGAGGGAGCACTTTCTGAGGCATTGAGGGAGCACTATCTGAGGTATTGATGGAGAACTATCTGAAATATTGAGTGAGCACTTTCGGCGGTATTAAGGGAGCACGATCTGAGGTACTGAGGGAGGACTATCTGCGGTACTAATGGAGCACTATCTGAAGTATTGAAGTAGCCCTATCTGAGGTATTGAGGGAGCACTGTCTGAGGTACTGACGGAGCACTATCTGAGGTATTGAGGGAGCAGTATCTGAGGTACTGAGGGAGAAATATCTGAGTTATTGAGGGAGCACATTCTGAGGTATTGAGCGAGCACTTTCTGGGTTTTGAGGAAGCACTGTCTATGGTATTGAGGGAGCATATTCTGAGGTACTAAGGGAGCACTTTCTGCGGTACTGAGGGAGCACTATCTGAGGTACTCAGGGAGCACGTTTTGAGATATTGAGGAGCACTTTCTGAGGTACTGAGGCAGCACTCTCTGAGGTATTGAGGGTGCACTTTCTGAGGTATTAATGGATACTATCTGAGGTACTGAGGGAGAACTATCTGAGATACTGAGGGAGCACTATCTGAGGTATTGAGGGTGCACTTTCTGAGGTATTAACGGAGTACTATCTGAGGTACTGAGGGAGAACTATCTGAGGTACTGAGGGAGCACTTTCTGAGGTATTGAGGGAGCACTTTCTGAGGTATTAAAGGAGTACCAACTGAGGTACTGAGGGCGAACAATCTGAAGTAGAGAGGGAGCACTTTCTGAGGTATTGCGGGAGCACTTTCAGAGGTATTGAGTGAGCACTGTCTGAGGTACTAAGGGTGAACTTTCTGAGGTATTGAGGGAGCACTGTCTGAGGTACTGGGGAGAACTATCTGAGGTATTGAGGGAGCACTTTTTGAGGTCCTGAGGGAGCACTTTCTGAGGTACTGAGGGAGCACTATCTCAGGTATTGCGGGAGCACTATCTGAGGTACTGAGGAAGCACTATCTGAGGTACTGAGGAAGCACTATCTGAGGTATTGTGGGAGCACCATCTGAGGTATTGAGGCAGCACTATCTGAGGTACTGAGGGAGCATATTTTGAGATATTGAGGGAGCAATTTCTGAGGTATTAAGGGATTCCTATCTGAAGTAATGAGGGAGAACTATCTGTGGTACTGAGGGAGCACTGTCTGAGGTATTGAGAGAGCACATTCTGAGGTATTGAGGGATCATTTTTGAGATATTGAGGGACCATTTTCTGAGGTACTGCGGGAGCTCGATCTGAGGTAATGAGGGAGCAATATCTGATGTATTGAGGGATCATTTTTGAGATATTGAGGGAGCATATTCTGAGGTACTGAGAGAGCACTTTCTGTGCTTTGAGGAAGCTCTTTCAGAGGTATTGAGGGAGCACTTTCTGAGGTACTGAGAGAGAACCTTTTGAGGTATTGAGGTAACACTTTCTGAGATATTGAGGGAGCACTATCTGATGTATTGAGGAAGCACTATCTGAGCTATTGAGGGAGCACTTTCTGAGGTATTGCGGGAGCACATTCTGAGGTATTGAGGGAGCACTTTCTGGGCTATTGAGGGAGAACTATCTGAGATATTGAGGGAAAACTATCTGAGGTATTGAGGGAGCACTTTCTGAGGTATTGAGGGAGAAAATCTGAGGTATTGAGGGAGCAATTTCTGTTCAATTGAGGGAGCACTTTCTGTGCTATTGAGGGAGCTCTTTCAGAGGTATTGAGGGAGCACTTTCTGAGGTTCCGAGGGAGCACTTTCTGAGGTCCTGAGGGAGCACTTTCTGAAGTATTGAGGGAGCACTTTCTAAGGTACTGAGGGAACACTTTCTGAGGTACTGAGAGAGGACATTCTGAGGTATTGAGTGAGCACTGTCTGAAGTATTGAGGCAGCACTTTCTGAGGTTCTGATCGAGCACTTTCTGAGGTATTGAGGAGCACTATCTGAGGAATTGAGAGAGCATTATCTGAGGTACTGAGGGAGAAGTATCTGAGCTATTGTGGGAGCACTTTCCGAGGTATTGAGGGAGCATATTCTGAGGTATTGAGGGAGCACTATCTGAAATATTGAGGGAGCACATTCTGAGGTATTGAGGGAGCACTATCTGAGCTATTGAGGGAGAACTATCTGAGATATTGAGGGAGAACTATCTGAGGTATTGAGGGAGCACTTTCTGAGGTATTGAGGGAGAAATATCTGAGGTATTGAGG
This sequence comes from Chiloscyllium plagiosum, assembly GCF_037043375.1. Taxonomy (NCBI): domain Eukaryota; kingdom Metazoa; phylum Chordata; class Chondrichthyes; order Orectolobiformes; family Hemiscylliidae; genus Chiloscyllium; species Chiloscyllium plagiosum. Next base: position 55,337,312 of record NW_028270167.1, read on the forward strand.
GAGCACTTTCTGAGGTATTGAGGGAGAAATATCTGAGGTATTGAGGGAGCACTTTCTGTGCTATTGAGGAAGCTCTTTCAGAGGTATTGAGGGAACACTTTCTGAGGTACCGAGGGAGCACTTTCTGAGGTACTGAAGGAGAAATTTCTGAGGTACTGAGGGAGCACTCTCTGAGGTATTGATGGAGCACTATCTGAGGAATTGAGGGAGCATTATCTGAGGTACTGAGGGAGAACTATGGGACCTATTGAGGGGGCACTTTCTGAGGTATTGAAGGTGCACTTTCTGATGTACTAGGGGAGAAATATCTGAGGTATTGAGGGAGCACTATCTGAGGTATTGAGGGAGCACTTTCTGAGGTATTGAATAACCTTCAGAGGTATTTATAGAGCACTATCTGTGGTACAGAGGTAGAACTATCTGAGGTACTGAGGGAGCACTATCTGAAGTATTGAGGGAGCACTATCGGAGCTATTGAGGGAGAACTATCTGAGATATTGATGGAGGTCTATCTGAGATATTGAGGGAGGACTTTCTGAGGGATTGAGGGAGAATATCTGAGGTATTGAGGGAGCACATTCTGAGGTACTGAGGCAGCACTATCTGAGGTACTGAGGGAGAACTATCTGAGATATTGAGCGAGCACTATCTGAGATATTGATGAAGCACTTTCCGAGGTACTGAGGGAGCACTCTCTGAGGTATGGAGGGAGCACTATCTGAGGTACTGAGGGAGAACTATCTGAGGTGCTGCGGGAGCACTTTCTGAGGTTTTGTGGGAGCACTATCTGAGATACTGAGGGAGAACTATCTGATGTATTGAGGGAGAACTATCAGGGGGAATTGAGGGAGCACTATCTGAGGTACTGAGGAAGCACTTTCTGAGGTATTGAGGGAGTACTATCTGAGGTACTGAGGGAGAACTATCTGAGGTGCTGCGGGAGCACTTTCTGAGGTTTTGTGGGAGCACTATCTGAGTTACTGAGGGAGAACTATCTGATGTATTGAGGGAGAACTATCTGAGGTACTGAGGGAGAACTATCTGAGGTACTGAGGGAGAACTATCTGAGGTACTGAGGGAGAACTATCTGAGGTACTGAGGGAGCACTATCTGATGGTACAGAGTGCAGAGGGTAGAAAGGAACAGTTGCAATTCCCTGATCATTTCGTCAGGGTCCCCGAGGCACTCTGGTATTGTAATTTGAAATGGAAGCCACTCCCCATTTCAGCAGATCCAGATCATTTTACACAATCAGTGAAAAATAACAGCAGCATGTGTCTGAAACATGGTTTGGGGGAAAACATTCATCAATCTATTGTTACTTGTTGCTTGGAGACGTTTTAGAAAATCAGGCACCCAAACAGACTAATGCTGTCGATGCAAGAGGTGGTGCACAGGAAGATCCAACAAGTCAGCTGTAGCTGCTGTCTGTCCCCCTGGAGCAGTCATCATGTGGGATCATGGCTCAGTCCTCGGAGAAATCATTTCTCCAGCAATACCTCAACCATGCCTTTACAGCTGTGTGTGTGTGTGTGTATGTGTGTGTGTGTGAGAGAGAGAGAGAGAGAGAGAGAGAGAGAGACTGCCCGTGTTTGTGTGTGTGAAAGAGTGGATGCATGTGTATCTCTGTGTATACACAGTTACTCTCTCTCACACACGCAGACACACGCTCCCTCAAACACATATAGACACACTCTCTCTCTCACACACACACTGACACACACTCTCACACACACAGACGCTCTCTCTCACACACACACAGACACACGCTCCCTCAAATATGCATACACACACTCTCTCTCACACACACACTGACACACACACACTCTCTCACACACACATACACACTATTTCTCACATATGTGTGCATGAGAAAGAAATTGCATGTTCATGTGAGAGCGTGTAGCTGTGTGTGTTTGAGGGTGTGTGTGTCTCTGTGTACAAGTGTGTGAGTGAGGGTGTGCGTGAGAGAGTGTGTGTGTGTGTGTGTGAGAGAGAGTGTGTCTGTGTGTGTGAGAGAATGTGTCTATGTCTATTGTGTGTGTGTCTGTGTGTCTATGTGTGTATGTGTCTGTGTGTCTGTATGACAGTGTGTCTTATGTGAGAAATAGTGTGTATGTGTGTGTGAGAGAGTGTGTGTGTGTCAGTGTGTGTGTGAGAGAGAGTGTGTGTATGCATATTTGAGGGAGCGTGTGTCTGTGTGTGTAACTGTGTGTTTGTGTGTGTGTGAGAGAGAGCGTCTGTGTGTGTGAGAGTGTGTGTCAGTGTGTGTGTGAGAGAGAGTGTGTGTCCATGTGTGTGTGTGTGAGAGAGAGTGTGTCTATATGTGTTTGAGGGAGCGTGTGTCTGCGTGTGTATGTGTGTGTGAGAGAGAGTAACTGTGCGTTTATGTGTGTATGTGGGAGAGTGTGTCTGTGTGTTTTTGAGGGAGCGTGTGTCTGCGAGTGTATGTGTGTATGAGAGAGAGAGTAACTGTGCGTTTATGTGTGTATGTGAGAAAGTGTGTCTGTGTGTGCTTGAGGGATCGTGTGTTTGTGTGTCTGTCTGTGAGAGAGAATGTCTGTGTGTGTGAGAGACAGAGAGTGTGTGTGAGAGAGAGTGTCTGTGTGCGTGAGAGTGAGTGGGTGTGTGAGAGAATGAGAGTGTGTGTAAATGAGAGAGAGTGTGTGAATTTGTGTGTGAGAGAGAGTGTGTCTGCGTGAGAGAGAGTGTCTGTGTGTGTGAGAGAGTGTGTCTGTGTGAGAGAGAGTGTGACTACGTGTATGTGTGAGAGAGTGTGCCCGTATGTGTATTTGAGGGAGCGTATGTCTGTGTGTGTATGTGTGTGGGAGATATAGTGTGTGCTTGTGTGTGAGAGTGTGTCTGTGTTTGTGTTTGAGGGAGCGTGTGTCTGTGTGTGTGAGAGAGCCTGTGTGTGGCGGGGTCCTTTGTGAGAGTGTGTGTGAGAGTGTGTCTGTGTGTGTTTGAGGGAGTGTGTGTGTGTGTGTGTGTGTAAACTAGCCAATCTTATTGGGTGCTCATGAATATAAAATCCAGCTGCTGCTTCAGGTGAATTGGTGCTTGTGTCTCCAAAGACACAAAAGCTGCAAGAGTGACTTAACTGGGGGAAAGAGAGTGCCATTCATTCCAGTGGGGATTCATCCAGTAAACCTTCCCCACACACTAACATCCCTCCGGCAATGCAGTGACTAGTCCTGCACACAGTGCCCCAGGTACAAACCAATGTAATGTCTGACCAGAGCATGGGACAGCTCCTCGTGAGAGAGCGGTGTCTGGTGGGGATTTAATCAGAGGGTCACCATGGCCCGGCTGAGGGGAGAGGTTGGGAAGGAGAGTCCTTCAGGGTCACCCCAGCTAGTGTGGGAATTGAACACACGCTATTGGTTTTACTCTGCATTATAAACCAACTGTCCATCCAACTGAGCTAACTGACCTCACTCCAGGGGCATGCCCTGTATAACCCAATCATAGCCAGCCTGCACCTTATTAGGAGCCAGGAGCAAGGCCATTCGGCCCAACCTTAACCCAGAAGGGAGAGCACGGGAAACTGATGAATGAAACAAGCCCCTCCCATGTGGCCGTCTGAAATGGAGCTGGAGGACAGAGCACATCTGGCCTGTTGTTTGCTTCCCCGGGACTGGCCTGCTCCACCTTACAGTGAGAGACTGAGGGGAACCTCAAGGAGATTTCACTTCTCACTGAGAGGCTGCAACTCCAATCCAAATCAGGCTGGTTCCCTCCAAGACTCACGGAAGGGGGCAGCACTTTACAGATCAGGCCCTTGTGTCATCATAACCTCCAGTGTGGGGGCCAAGAGCTGGGAGGTAGTGTTAAGAACATAAGACCATCCGAAATAGGAACAGGAGAACATCCAGCCCCTCGAGCCTGCTCTGGTATTCAATAGGATCGTGGATGATTTAGCATTTAATTTGGGACTGAAACCCAGACAGTACAGAGACAGAGAATCAAATTATTCTGCTGTACGGAATCATCAGACAGGAGCTGGAACCAGAGAGAGTGAACACACACACACACATTGTGGGATTCAGGCTGTCTGTGGGAAATTTACCACAAGATGCGAGCTCTACACTGAGAAGAGACAAAATAAAAATGCTGGAGGGGACAGCTGCACAGTCTGATCCCACCGATCTCACTGCTTCCCACTCCCATGAGAGCTCTTATGTATATTTCTGTGTTCCCAGTTGTCTCTCCCACATTTTTCCTTCAATCCCTATCTCACAACATCCTTCATATCTCTGCCCTGTTGACATTTCCCTGCAGATTCCCTTCCTACAACACTCTGCCCCTTTGACACCCCATCATGTTTATCAGGAATGCTTAATCATTCAATCTTCCACAAAACCAACAACTTGCTCATCTCTCTCTGTATCTTTCTCTCAGCTCTGAGGGATCTTGCCTTTCTTGTCTGTAAATCATTGTCGTTGCATCGCAGAACCCCACCTCTCCCCCACTCTCTCAGCTCTATGCTGCTGCTGCAACTCCTCTCTCTCTCTCTCTCTGTCCTATATCTCTGCCCAAGTTTTCTCTCTTGCTGTCTATTTGACCTTCACTCCCTGGCTTTGCCTCCCGTTTTTCAACTTGTATCGGTCTGACATTGTATTTCTCTTCCTGGTTCTTACTCTCTCTCTCTCCCTCTCTCTCTCTGCCTCTCTCCTGCTCTCTTTCAGTTCTTCTCACTTTCTCTCCCTCCCTCTGCTTGCCCGTCTTTGTCTTATTCTCTCCCTCCCTCTCACTGTCTGTCTGTCCATCTCTCTTTCTCTGTTGTAGTTTCTCTTCCTCTGTCTCCCTAGACCCCTGTCCCAGTGACTGGGGAAGGGACATGGGAAGAGTTTGTCTCAGTGTCGCTGGATGCTGTACAGTTAATGCGGGGATCAACCTTTTCCTGATTTCTCCTGAATGTTACCCCGACTGTTGGGAGGGGGTTAGTGTAAGGGACATAAAAGCACTTTTCTCATTGAGTCTGAAATGAAGAAAAAGAGAAGGGGAGGGTGACAAAAAGAGAAAGAGAGACATGGAGAGAGTTTGGATGGAGAAATTGAGGAGAGAGAGACATGGACAGTGAGAAACAGGGAGAGCGAGAAGGACACATATGGAGGGAGAAGGACAGTGTGTGTGGCTGGGGAATGGTTGCAGAGTGGAATATTTCTGTGCATGACAGCAGTCAGTCAAAAGGTGTGTTAGTCTCTGCACCATGTCCTCCAGCCCAGGAGCTGTGGGTCTACATGGGAAGGGGGAGATTGCGAGACAAGGGGGGAGTGGGACAGCCAGAGACGGGAACTGTTTGATGTGGTTTTGGGGTTGGTGGAGAAAGGAGGGGCTGCTGGGAGAGACAGAGAGATTGAGGGAGGGACAGCATGAGACGCAAAGTCTGAGACAGGATGGAGAAGAAGTGTTCAAAGTTGATGTGTTTGTTAAACACATCAACCTGGACCCAATATAACGGCCACTGCAGCAGACAACTGGAACTGACAACCGGAAGCAGCAGAGACAAACCATTATAAATTCCGGAGGAAAGATCACAGAAGCGCTTCACAGGAGGCTCCCAAGCACTGAGGATATCACCGAGACAGGGGACGAAATGTCTGCAACACAAATTCCCAGCTTGGCGAACAGAACCACAACACGGAGAAGAGGTCTCCACAGAAAGGATAGTCAGTGAGGCCATTCAGGGGACAATCCTGAGGATCCTGAACAGGACCAGGATCATTTAATGAGGGGAGGGGGGATGGGCAGAAAGAACTCCATCTGTGATACAAGTCTTCTATAATTCTGCGATTGGGATCATGCTGTACATTAAAACAGCCACAGGCCAGTCAGTCAACCCAGACTCATTTACCTGCGTGAGAAAGTGAGGACTGCAGATGCTGGAAAGTCAGTTACAAAGTGTGGAGCTGGGGAAGCACAGCAGGTCAGCCAGGAAAGTTGATGGTTCAGGCCTGACCTGCTGTGTTTTTCCAGCTCCACACTTTTCCACTCATTTCCCTCTGCCCCAGGGGGTGCGGCTCACAGCAATGTTGGGGGCAGCAAAATATTTGAAGGGGGCATATTTGGTGAAGCAATTATTTGGAACGGAAGATATTTGGGGAAGGGGATAAATTTGGGAGGACAATGAAAATGAAGGGCATAATATTTTTGAGAGTTTACAAAAGTGGGTGAGATCTTTCAGGTCTGAAATAGCGAAAAACAGAAAGGGAGGGTGAGAAAAAGAGACAGAGATGGAGAGATTGGGGATGGAGAAGGGGGATGGGAGAAAGATGGGCAGAGAGATACAGGGAGAGGGAGAGAGTGAGAGAAAGAGTGTGTGTGTGTGTGAGAGAGAGACAGACAGAAGGACAGAGAGAGGGGACAGTGAGAGGGAGAGAAGTGGGAAGTCAGACTAAGACTGAGGAGTTAAAACATGGACAGACTGAAGGTGTGACACTTCTTAATCCAGTTGGTTCCAACTCTCTCTCTCAATGGATTTTCACATTCCCTCTCTCCCATGCCCCTGGGTTTTGCTTCAGCCTCTCTCTCTCTCTCTCTATCTTGGTTCTGCTTCTGGGTCTGCGAGACTGTTTTCTCTCGCCCTCTCTCTTTCTGGATGGTCAGATGGTCTCTGTCTCTTGCCATGCTGGTCTCCTCAGAAGGCCTCCAGAGATTCAGGCAATCAGTCTGCAGATAAACCCTGTTTTTGTTCATTTCTGGATGGTTTTCAGGAACTTTCTATCGTTCTGGCCAATTAGGAGAAACCGTTAATAGTTTGAAGCATTGCCAATCATTTGGATGGCTTGTTGCTGTTAGTTTCTTTGTGTAGCAGGACCCGGTGCCTTCCTGTCTGGGCCCTCCTTGGTTTGGTAGATACGTCCGTCCAGATTAACTGTTGCCTTGTACATTATGCTGTGTTTGCGCTGTGCCTGGTGTGCGGGTTTTGTGATTTGGGAGATTTACTTGGCCAATAAACCGTGGCTGTCTCTCTGTGTTTTAGCCAGGAGGTTGTGACATCTCCCACAACTCATCCACTTGAATGGAATGAAAAGAAGCTTATGCAATAAATTACAAACCTAATTTTAAAAGCTGGTTATGCTTGTTGTCAGAGTAGCCAGCTGTCTGTGCAAAAGGCATTGTGTACGTTGGTCAAACCGATGGTCTTATAGCTTCACTTCGAGGTCGCCACTAATGATGATACCCAGCCAGGTAATGAAACGTCTGGATATCAAACCTATCAGCGAGCAAATCTACACCCTAAGTCTTATAGTTGATAAGTGATATCATAAAATCTTGACAGAACAGAATCAGACCGTTCGGCCCATTGAGTCCACAATGACCCTCTGAAAAGAATCCAACTCAGACCCACTCCCCCAGTGATATCCCTGAAACCCTGCATTTCCTATGGCTATTCCAGCTAGCCCGAATATCCCTTGACACAATGGGCAATTTAACATGGCCAATCTGTCGTAATGGCAACTATGGGCAGCAAATCAATACTGGCCCAGTCAGGAACACTCAAACACTGCAAATGAATGAAACTAAGGTGATCACCCAGGGAGTTCCATCTATCTTCCAGCCCCTGGGGGTGTGTCCAGGCATGATTCACCATGATCGTACCCATCTGTTGCTGCCTGCAATCCTAACCACCGGTATCCCGAGATATATCAAGGTGAGTGCGGTTAGGACAACAGCTGATGTGAGAGGAGCCGAATTCTTGGATAACAGGCTATGGGAATGCCATGACCTGTTCCCATGACCTGTTCCTTCCCATTTACGTAAGTATGGTCCCTGGCAATGTTCCCTCTATCTCCACAGTAATCATGGGAGCCCATCCAAATACCTTTTTTATACAATTCCGAACATTTGGACTTCAACCTAACTTTGTTCACTTGTGTTATGTGGAATCCCTCATACCAAGCCCAGTGTCCCACCTAGAGTGTCCTTACTACTGTTATTAACCCAGCCCTTGGTGAGCTGCTGTCACACACAGTGAGAGACGTTGGTGTGGGTGTTCTCCTGGGACAAATATTTATGCTGTTTGTCACTAACCCGGGTTGGGATTTCCCCTTGGCTGGCATGCCTGAGCTCCTCCCTCAGCTGTTCCACCATCCCGTTAACGTAGATACTGCACAGGGTGTGGTTTTACTGCTGACCGTCATTTCTGATTGGGGTTTGGACGATCTGGTTAATCGTGTTGGCGTGATCCTCCAGTTTGGTCACTAAGTGATGGTTAGCCTGATTCTCCACGAGTTGTCCCATGGTCTCCTCTGGGTTTTCTGTGTTCAGTCTTTCTCAGGCTCATTAGAGAGTTGTTGGGTCAGGATACTGAGTTTATTCTCCAAATTAGCCAAGTCAGTGTACTGACCGGTAACACTCCTGCCCTGGGGGTGGACTCTAATACTGTGGCTAAATCATCAAGGAATTCCCTTTTCTTTCATCTGATAATTGCTGTTGTGGGCTTTCCCTCATAATTCCCTGTCCCTTGTCCCATTATCCTGTGGGTCAGTTGGGAACATGATTATTATAATGGGGAAGGACACCATTCTGATTACTGTATCCCTGATATATTCATTATGATTAGTGTCAGTTTGTGATAAATGTTCATGAACAAGTAATTCCCTGTGAGTTTAATGACTAGTCCATTGTGAGAGCCGGGTATGTGTGGGACAAGTTGGTGTAGGAGCCTTCCCTCCTGGTCTTGGCCCGTTTTTAATTTTGTTTATGAGGAATTCTCTCTGTTGGGCTTCCTGGGATATCACTGTCCTAAAATGACCCCTTGTCCAGGCAGGGTGCTTGGTATCCTAATACCATGCACCCATTCTCGGGGAAACCCTACCAATCGCTTCTGATCCCTGAGCTCCTGTACCACAATGTGCAAATCCCTAAAGTCTATTTCCTATTCAGCAATTTATTAGCAGAGGGCTCAAGCCCCATTACAGGGGGCGTCTGAGGGGTGGAATCCCAGCTGTCCCTCCTCCTTTCTGAGACATGGGAGACAAAGGGTCGGGCCCAGTTTCTCATCGCTAAGAGAGGTGCAGGTCACATCCCCAAAATTCCAGACAAATTGGACCCAGAGTCTCCGGGTGAAGCTGGCGGGGGGAGGGGAGGGGCATTCCCCTGGTTGTTGTTCTGCAGTTATGTAGCGCCTCTGCAGGATATGCCTTATCCTGCCCTCGAGCAGTGAGGATGACTGCCTTCATCTCATCATGGATGCCCCTCCCTAGCTGTTGGCCCTCAGGGAGGGCTGAATGGCCTGCTGGACTAAGGCACATGGCGATTCATTTGGTTTGCTCTTCAGCGTCCAGTCCGGGTATAACAGACTGTCAAGTCAATCTCATCCAAACATGTATCTGGGTCAGAGACGGGATCTTTTTGGTGCTGCCCACCAGTTGGGTGCCTGGACTGGCTGTTGTGTACGGAGTGAGACCATCAGCTGCTTTACACTGGGTATCCACATGATTCATGGAATCTGAGTTCGGGTGTGGCTCAGGGCTGGGGGAAAAAGGTGTCACATTCAGTCAGAGAGTGTCACAGTGTGTCACAGAGAGTGTCACCGTCTGTCAGAGAGTGTCACATTCAGTCAGACAGTGTCACAGTGTGTCTCAGAGAGTGTCATAGTGTGTCTCAGTGAGTACCAGAGCGATTCAGAGAGTGTTAGTGTGTCTCAGCAAGGGTCAGAGAATGACACAGAGTGTCACAGTGTGTCTCAGAGTGTCAGAGATAATCAGAGAGTGTCACAGTATGTCTCAGAGAGTGTCACAGTCTGTCACAGTGTGTCCCATTGTGCGTAAGAGAGAGTCAGAGAAAGTCAGAAAATGTCACAATGTTTCATAGTCTGTCAGAGAGTGTCATAGTGTGCCTCAGTGAGTGTCATAGAGTGTTACAGTGTGGCTGAGAGAGTGTCAGAGAGTTTCAGACATGTCACAGTGAGTCAGAGAGTGTCACAGTGTGTCAGAGAACATGTCACAGTCTGTCACAATCGGTCAGGAAGTGTCACAGTGTGTCTCAGAGAGTGTCACAGTGTGTCAGAGAAAATGTCACAGTCTGTCGCAGTCGGTCAGGAAGTGTCGCAGTGTGTCTCAGAGAGTGTCACAGTCTGTCACGGTCTGTCAAAGAGTGTCACAATGTGTTTCAGAGAGTGTCAGAGAGAGTCCGAAAGTGTCACAGTGTGTCTCAGCGAGTCAGAAAGAGTCAAACAGTGTTACAGTGTGTCTAAGAGAGTCTCAGAGAGCATCAGAAAGTGTCACAGTCTGTCTCAGAGAGGGTCAGAGTGTGTCACCGTCTGTCAGGGATTGTCACAGTGTGCCTTAGAGAGAGTCAGAGAAAGTCAGAAATGTCACAGTGTGTCATTTTCTGTCAGAGTGTCATAGTGTGTCTCAGAGTGTGTTAGAGATAGTCAGAGAGTGTCACAGTGTTTCAGAGAGTGTCACAGTGTATCTCAGAGAGTGTCATAGTGTGTCTCAGTGTGTGTCAGAGTGATTCAGAGAGTGTCACAGTGTGTTTCAGAGTGTCACAGTGTGTCTTGGAGAATGTCACAGTGTGTCACAGTCTGTCAGAGAGTGTAATAGTGTGTCTCAGAGAGTGTCATAGTGTGTCTCAGAGAGTGTCAGAGAGAGTCAGAGAGTGTCACAGTATGTCTCGGAGAGTGTCACGGTGTGTCACAGTCTGCCAGAGAAGATTACAGTGCTTTTTAGAGTGTGTCAGAGAGAGTCAGAGAGTGTCACAGTGAGTCGTACTCTGTCTCAGAGAGTCAGAGAGGGTCAGCATTTGTCTCAGAGAGGGTCACAGTCTGTGAGAGAGTGTCATAGTGTGTCTCAGAGTTGGTCAGAATGAGTCAGAGAGTGTCACAGTATGTTTAAGAGAGTGCCAGAGAAAGTCAGAGAGTGTCACAGTTTATCACAATCTGTCAGAGAGTGTCACAGTGTATCATGCTGTGCCTCAGACGGTGTCAGAGAGAGTGACAGAGCTTCACAGTCCGTCTCAGACAGAGTCAGAGGTTGTCACTGTGTGTCTCAGAGAGTGTCAGAGTCGGTCAGAGAGAGTCACAACGTGTCTTAGAGAGTGTCACAGAGGGTCACAGTGGGTCTCAGAGTGTCAGAGAGAGTCAGGGAGTGTCACACTGTGTCTAAAAGAGTGTTAGAGAGCGACAGAATGTGTCACAGTGTGTCTCAGAGAATGTCACAATTTCTCAGAGAATGTCACCATGTGTCACAGAGTATCACAGTCGGTCAGAGAGTGTCGCAGTGTGTCAGCGAGTGTCACAGTGTGTCTTAGGGCGTCAGGGAGATACTGAAAGTGTCACAGAGTGTATCAGAGAGTGTCACAGTGTCTCAGAATATGTCACCATTTGTCAGAGAGTGTCACAGTCTGTCAGAGTGTCATCGTGTGTCACAGAAAATGTCACAGTCTGTTAGAGTCGTTCAGAGACTGTCACAGTGTGTCAGAGAGTCTCACAGTATGTTTCAGAGAGTATCAGAGAGATTCAGAGATTGTCACAGTGTGTCTCAGAGAGTGTCAGAGTAACAGTGTGTCAGAGAGTATCACAGTGTGTCACAGAGAGTGTCACCATCTGTCAGAGAGTGTCACTGTCTGTCAGAGAGTGTCACATTCAGTCAAAGAGTGTCACAGAGAGTGTCACCGTCTGTCAGAGAGTGTCACATTCAGTCAGAAAGGGTCACAGTCAGTCTCAGTAGGGCCAGAGAGTGTCACAGTGTGACTCGGAGAGAGTCAGAGATGGTCAGAGAATGTCACAGCGTGTCATAGTCTGTCATAGTGTGTCTCAGAGAGTGTCAGATATAGTCAAAATGTGTCACAGTGTGTCTCAGAGAGTGTCACAGTGTGTCACTGTCCGTCAGAAAAGGTGACAGTGTATTTCAGAGTTTGTCAGAGAGAATCAGAGAGTGTCACACTGTGTCTCAGAGAGTGTCAGAGAGGGTCATCGTTTGTCTCAGAGAGGGTCACAGTCTGTGAGAGTGTCACAATGTGTCTCAGAGAGTGTCAGAGAGAGTCAGAATGTGTCACAGTCTGTCTCAGAGAGTGTCACAGTGTGTCACAGTCTGTCAGAAAAGGTTACAGTTATTTCAGAGTGTGTCACAGAGAGTCAGAAAGTGTCACAGTGTGTTTTACTGTGTCTCAGAGAGTGTGAGAGTGGGTCAGTGTTTGTCCCTGAGAGGGTCACAGTCTGTGAGAGAGTATTATAGTGTGTCTCGGAGAGTGACAGAATGACTCAGAAAGTGTCACAGAGTGTCTCAGATAGGGTCAGAGAAAGTCAGAGAGTGTCACAGTCTGTCAGAGAGTGTCACAGTGTGTCTCAGTGAGTGCCACAGTGTCAGAGAGGGTCACAGATGTCGTGCTGTGCCTCAGAGTGTCAGGGAGAGTCAGAGAGTGTCACAGTCGGTCTCAGAGAGGGTCAGAGAGTGTCACAGTGTGTCGCAGTATGTCAGAGCGTGTCACAGTGTGCCGCAGAGTGTGTCAGAGAGTTTCACAGTCTGTTAGAGAGTGTCACAGTGTGTTTTAGAGAGTGTCTCAGTCTGCCTCAGAGTCAGAGAGTGTCACAGTGTGTCTAGGGGAGTCACACCGTGTCTCAGAGAGTCGGAATGTGTCACAGTCTGTCTCTGAGAGTGTCACAGTGTTTCACAGTCTGTCAGAGAAGGTTACAAGATATTTCGAAGTGAGTCTGAGAGAGTCAGAAGGTGCCACAGTCTGTCAGAGAGTGTCACAGTGTGCCTCAGAGAGAGCTAGAGGGAGTCAGACAGTGTCACAGTATGTCATACTGTGCCTCACATAGTGTCAGAGTGTGTCAACGAGTGTCACAGTGTGTCCAAGAGAGTGTCAGAGAGGGTCACAATGTATCACAGTGTGTCACAGTCTGTCAGAGAGTGTCACAGTGTGCCTCAGAGAGAGTCAGAGTGTGTCAGAGCGGGTCAGAGAGTAACACAGTATGTCTCAGGGAGTCAGAGAGAGACAGAGAGTGCCACAGTGTGTCTCAGAGAGTGTCACATTGTCTCAGAAAATGTCACCCAGTGTCAGAGAGTGTCACCGTCCGTCAGAGTGTCATTGTGTGTCACAGAAAGTGTCACAGTCTGTCAGAGAGTGTTACCGTGTTTCTCAGAGAGTGTGAGAGAGCGTCACAGGGTATCTCAGAGTGTCAGAGAGAGTCACTGTGTATCTCAGAGAGTGTCACAGTGTGTCTCAGAGAGTGTGAGAGAGAGTAAAAAAATGTCACAGTGTGTCTCAGAGAGGGACAGAGAGTGTCACAGTGTGCCTCAGAGAGAGTCACACTGTGTCTCAGAGAGAGTCAGAGAGTGTCAGAGAGAGTAACACAATACGTCTCAGGGAGTCAGACAGAGACAGAGAGTGTCACAGTGTCTCAGAATATGTCACCCAGTGTCAGAGAGTGTCACCGTCCGTCAGAGAGTGTCATTGTGTGTCACAGAAAGTGTCACAGTCTGTCACTGTCTGTCAGAGAGCGTTACCATGTTTCTCAGAGAGTGTGAGAGAGCGTCATAGGTTATCTCAGAGTGTCAGAGAGAGTCACAGTGTGTCTTGGAGAGTGTGAGAGAGAGTAAAAAAAGTCACAGTGTGCCTCAGAGAGTGTCAGAGAGAGTCACAGAGTGGCACAGTGTGTCTCATAGAGTCAGAGAGAGTCAGAAAGTGTCACAGTGTGTTTCAGAGAGAGAGTCAGAGAGTGTCACAGTGTGTCTCTGTCAGTGTCAGAGATGGTCAGAGTTTGTCTCAGAGAGGTTCACAGTCTGTGAGAGAGTGTCACAGTGTGTCTCAGAGAGGATCAGAGTGAGTCAGAGAGTGTCGTAATGTGTCATACTGTGCCTCAGAGAGTGTCACAGAGAGTCAGACTGTATTACAGTGTATCTCAGAGAGTCAAAGTGTGTCACAGTCTGTCTCAGAGAGTGACACTGTGGGTCACGCCCTGTCAGAGACGGCTACAGTATATTTTAGAGTGAGTCAGAGGGAGTCAGAAATAGACAATAGACAATAGACAATAGGTGCAGGAGTAGGCCATTCAGCCCTTCGAGCCTGCACCGCCATTCAATATAATCATGGCTGATCATTCCTAATCAGTATCCTGTTCCTGCCTTATCTCCATAACCCTTGATTCCACTATCTTTGAGAGCTCTATCCAACTCCTTCTAAAATGAATCCAGAGACTGGGCCTCCACTGCCCCCTGTGGCAGAGCATTCCACACAGCCACCACTCTCTGGGTGAAGAAGTTTCTCCTGAGCTCTGTCCGAAATGGTCTACCCCGTATTTTTAAGCTGTGTCCTCTGGTTCGGCACTCACCCATCAGTGGAAATATGTTTTCTACTGCCAGAGTGTCCAATCCTTTCATAATCTTATACGTCTCAATCAGATCCCCTCTCAGTCTTCGAAACTCAAGGGTATACAAGCCCAGTCGCTCCAGTCTTTCGGCGTAAGGTAATCCTGCCATTCCAGGAATTGACCTCGTGAACCTACGCTGCACTCCCTCAATAGCCAGAATGTCTTTCCTCAAATTTGGAGACAAGAACTGCACACAGTACTCCAGGTGTGGTCTCACCAGGGCCCTGTACAGCTGCAGAAGCACCTCTTTGCTTCTATACTCAATTCCTCTTGTTACGAAGGCCAGCATGCTGTTAGCCTTCTTCACTACCTGCTGTACCTGCATGCTTGCTTTCATTGACTGGTGTACAAGAACACCCAGATCTCTCTGTACTGCCCCTTTACATAAATTGATTCCATTGAGGTAGTAGTCTGCCTTCCTGTTCTTGCTACCAAAGTGGATAACCATACGTTTATCCACATTAAACTGATCTGCCATGCATCTGCCCACTCCCCTAACTTGTCCAGGTCACCCTGTAAGCTCTTAACATCCTCATCACTTTTCACCCTGCCACCCAGCTTTGTATCATCAGCAAATTTGCTAATGTTATTGCTGATACCATCTTCTATATCATTAACATATATTGTAAAAAGTTGTGGCCCCAGCACGGATCCCTGCGGTTCCCCACTGGTCACTGCCTGAAAGTGTCACTGTCTGTCTTTGAGAGTGACACATTGTGTCACAGTATGTCAGAGAGTGTCACAGTGTGTCTCAAATAGGATAAGAGTGTCACAGTGCGTCTCAAATTGTCAGAGAGTGTCCCAGTGTGTCTCAGAGAGAGTCAGACAGTGTCACAGTCTGTCTCAGAGAGTGTCACCGTGTATCACCGTCCGTCACTGAAGGCTACAGAAGATTTCCTAGTGAGTCAGACAGAGTCAGGAAGTGTCACAGTCTGTCTTTGAGAGTGTCTCAGTGTGTCACAGTCTCTCAGAGAGTGTCACAGTGTGTCTCAGAGAGTGTCAGAGAGAGTCAGAAAGTGTCACAGTCTGTCTTTGAGAGTGTTTCAGTGTGCCACAACCGTTCAGAGAGTGTCATAGTGTATCACAGAAATTGTCACAGTCTGTCAGAGCGTGACACAGTGTGTCTCACATGTGACAGAGAGAGTCAGAGAGTGCCACAGTGTGTCTAAGAGAGTGTCAGAGAAAGTCAGAGAATGTCACAGTTTGTCACAACCTGTCAGAGAGTGTCACACTGTGTCGTGCTGTGCCTCAGAAAGTGTCAGAGAGTGTCACATTCTGTCTCAGAGAGAGTCAGAGAGAATCAGCATGTGTCTCAGAGTGAGAAAGTGTCAGAGAGTGTCACAGTATGTCACAGAGTGTCACAGTGTGTCTCAGAGAGTGTCAGAGAGTGTCACAGTGTGTTTCAGAGAGTGTCAGGTAGGATCAAAGAGTGTCACAGTGTGTCTAAGAGATTGTCAGAGAGAGTCAGGGAGTGTCACAGTCTGTCAGAGAGTGTCATAGTGTGTCTTAGAGAGTGTCAGATAGAATCTGAGAGTGTCACAGTGTGTCTATGAGGGTGTCAGACAGTGTCACAGTCTGTCAGAGAGTGTCACAGTGTGTCTCAGAGAGTCAGAGAGAGTCAGAAACTGTCACAGTCTGTCTCAGTGAGTGTCACAGTGTGTCTCAAGAGAGTGCCACAGTGTGTCTCAGAAAGTCAGGGGGAGTCAGAAAGTGTCACAGTGTGCCTCAGAGAGAGTCAGAGAGTGTCACAGTGTGTCTCAGAGAGTGTCACAGGGTGTCACAGTCTGTCAGAGAGTATCACAGTGTGCCTTAGAGAGTGTCAGAGAGAGTCAGAGAATGTCCCAGCGTGTTTAAGAGGGAGTCAGAGAATGTTACAGTGTGTTGAAGAGAGTGTCAGAGAGGTTCACAGTGTGTCTAAGAGTGTCAGAGAGTGCCACAATGTGCCTCAGAGAGTGTCAGAGAGAGTCAGAAAGTGTCACAGTCTGTCTTTGAGTGTCTCAATGAGTCAGAGTCGTTCAGAGAGTGTCATAGTGTGTCACACAAATTGTCACAGTCTGTCAGAGCGTGACAGTGTGTTTCAGAGCGTGACAGAGAGAGTCGGAGTGTCACAGTTTGTCACAACCTGTCAGAGAGTGTCACACTATGTCGTGCTGTGCCTCAGAGAGTGTCAGAGAGTGTCACATTCTGTCTCAGAGAGTGTCAGAGAGAATCAGTATGTGTCTCAGAGAGTTAGAAAGTGTCACAGTCTATCACAGTCTGTCACAGAGTGTCACAGTGTGTCTCAGACGGTGTCAGAGAAGGTCACAGTGTGTCTCAGAGAGTGTCAGATAGGATCAGAGAGTGTCACAGTGTGTCTAAGTTAGTGTCACAGTCTGTCAGAGAGTGTCACAGTCTGTCAGAGAGTGTCACAGTGTGTTTGAGAGAGTGTCATAGAGTGTCACAGTGTCTCACTTTCTGACTGTCTCTGTCTCTCTGAGGCGCACTGTGAAACTCAGAGACACTCTGTGACACTCTCTGACAGACTGTGACACACTGTGATACTCTCTGAGACAGACTGTGACACGTTCTGACTATCACTGACTCTCTGAGAGACACTGTGAAACTCACTGAGACACAATGTGACATTCTCTAACAGACTGTGACACTCTCTGACTCTCTCTGACAAACTCATAGAGACACTGTGACACTCTGATTCTCTCTGACACTCTCTGAGACACACTGTAACGTTTTCTGACTCTCTCTGACACACTGTGATACAGTCTGACTCTATCTGACACTCTGAGGCACAGTCTGACACACTGTGACACTCTCTGACTCACTCTGACATCTCTGAGACACACTGTGACACTCTCTCACAGACTGTAACACTCTCTGAGCCAAATGCTGACAATCTCTGACACACTCTGAGACACAGTATGACACACTGTGAAACTTTCTGACTCTCTCTGAGATTACTCTGCAATACGCTGTAAGATTCTCTGACAGATTGTGTCACACTGTGACACTCTCTGAGAAACACTGTGACAATTTCTGACTCTCTCTCTAACACTCTTAGACACACTGTGAAACTCTCTTAGACTCACTATGACCCTCTGTGACACTCTCTGAAAGACCATGACACACTGAGACACTCTCAAAGACTGACTGTAACACATTCTTACTCTCTCTGACACTCTCTGAGGCACACTGTGACACTCTCTGACAGACTGTGACACACTGAGACACTCTCAGAGACAGACTGTGACTCTTTCTCACTCTCTCTGACTCACTCTGAAATATACTGTAACCTTCTCTGACAGACTCTAACACACTGTGACACTCTCAGAGACAGACTGTGACACTTTCTGACTCTCTCTGAAACACACTGTGACACTCTCTGAGTGACTGTGACACACTGAGACACTCTCTGTCTGTCTCTGAGGCACACTGGGACCCTCTCTGACAATTGGAGACGCACTGGGACACTCTCTGACAGACTGTGACATACTGTGACACACTCTGACACTGTCTGCGACACACTGGGACCCTCTCTGATAATCTGAGACACACTGTGACACTCTCTGATCCTATCCGACACTCTCTGAGACACACTGTGACACTCCCTGACAGACTGTGCTACACTGTGACACTGTCTGAGACTCAGAGATACACTGGGCCCCTCTCTGACAATTAAAGACGCACTGTGACACTTTCTGACAGACTGTGACACACTGTGATACTCTCTGAGTCTCTCTGAGGCACATTGGGATCCTCTCTGACAATTTGAGATGCACTGGGACACTCTCTGACAGACTGTGACACACTGTGACACTCTCCGAGACGCGCTGTGACACTCTCTGATCTTATATGACACTCTCGGAGACACACTGTGATGCAGTCTGACACTCTCTGAGGCAAAGTATGACATACTGTGACACTCTCTGACTTACTCTGACATCTCTGAGACACACTGTGACACTCTCTTAGACTCACTGTGAGCCTCTGTGACACTCTCTGAAAGACTGTGACACACTGAGACACTCTCAAAGACAGACTGTGACTTTCTCTGAGCCAAATGCTGACACTCTCTGACACTCTCAGAGACACAGTATGACCCACTGTGACACTCTCTGACTCTTTCAGAGACACACTGTAACACTTTCTCACAGACTGTGACCGTCTCTGAGCTAAATGCTGACACACTCTGAGACACAGTATACACCCTGTGACACTTTCTGACTCTCTCTGAGACCCTCTGCAATACACTGTAAGATTCTCTTACAGATTGTGTCACACTGTGACACTCTCTGAGAAAAACTGTGATACTTTCTGACTCTCTCTGACACTCTGAGATACACTGTGAAACTCTCTTAGACTCACTGTGACCCTCTGTGACATTCTGAAAGACTGTGACACACTGAGACACTCTCAAAGACAGACTGTGACACTTTCTGATTCTCTCTGACTCAATCTGAAATATACTGTAACCTTCTCTGACAGACTATGACACATTGTGACACTCTCTGAGACAGACTGTGACACCTTCTGACTCTGTCTGACTCTCTGAGACACACTCTCACACTATTTGACAGACTGTGACACTCTCTGACTCTCTCTGAGACTCTTACACACACTGTGACACTCTCTGACTCTCTCTGAAACACACTGTGACACTCTCTGTGAGTCTATGACACACTGTGACACGCTCTGACTCTCTCTGAAACACACTGTGACACTCTCTGAGAAACTGTGACACACTGTGACACTTTGAGGCACATAGGGACTCTCTCTGAGATTTTGAGATGCACTGTGACACTCTCTGATCCTCCTCGAAACACTCTGAGACACACTGTGACGCTCTCTGACACTGTCTGAAAAGCACTGTGACACTCTCTGACTCTCTCTGAAACACACTGTGACGCTCTCTGACAGACTGTGACACACTGCGACACTCTCTGAGACACAATGTGACACTCTCTGACAGACTGTGACACACTGTGACACTTTGAGACGCACTGTGACACTCTCTGATCCTATCTGACACTCTCTGACACACACTGTGACACTCTCTGACTCTCTCTGTCATTTTGAGTAGCACTGCGATACTCTCTGATCCTATCTGACACTCTCTGAGACACACTGTGACACTCTCTGACTCTCTCAGACACTTTGAGACGCACTGGAACACTCTCTGAGCCTATCTGACACTCTCTGAGACACACTGTGACACTCTCTGACTCTCTCTGAAACACACTGCGACACGCTCTGACAGACTGTGACACACTGTGACACATTCTGACACTCGCTGAGACACACTGGGACACTCTCTGACTCCCCCTGACAATTTGAGATGCACTGTGACACTCTCTGATCCTATCTAACACTCTCTGAAACACACTGTGACACTCTCTTACCCTATCTGGGACGCTCTGTGACACTCTCTGATAGACTGTGACACACTGTGACACTCTCTGAGACACACTGTGACACTCGCTTAGCCTATCTGGGACACTCTGTGACACTCTGATAGACTGTGACACACTGTGACACTCTCAAAGACAGACTGTGACACTTTCTTACTCCCTCTGACTCACTCTGAAATATACCGAAACTTTCTCTGTCAGACTGTGACCCACTATGACACTCCCTGAGAAAGACTGTGACACACTCTGAGACACACTGTGATACAGTCTGACTCTCTCTGACACTCTCTGAGGCACAGTATGACACACTATGACACTCTCTGACTCACTCTGACACTCTCTGAGGCACACTGTGACACTCTCTGAGAGACTGTGACACTCTCCGACTCTCTCTGACATTTATTTAGACAAAATGTGACACTCTCTGACTCTCTGTGACGGTGGCACAGTGGTTAGCACTGCTGCCTCAGAGTGCCAGAGACACGGGTTCAATTCCCGCATCAGGCGACTGACTGTGTGGAGTTTGCACGTTCTCCCCGTGTCTGCATGGATTTCCTCCGGGTGCTCCGGTTTCCTCCCAAAGTCCAAAGCTGTGCAGCTCAGGTGAATTGGCCATGCTAAATTGCCCGTAGTGTTATGTAAGGGTAAGTGTGTGGTAAAATGTAGTGGTATGGGTGGCTCGTGCTTCAGCGGGTCGGTGTGGACTTGTTGGGCCGAAGGGCCTGATTACTAATGTAATCTTAGTAATCTAATCTCTCTGAAACACACTGTGACATTCTCTGACAGAGTGCGACACACTGTGACAATCACTGAGTCACTTTCTGACGCTCTCTGAGACAAACTGTGACACTCTCTGAGACACACTGTGACACTCTGTGACTCTCTCTCTGTACTCTGGAAAACACTGTGACACTCTCTGAAACTCTCTGAGACACACTGTGACATTTATGACTCTCTCTATCACACTCTCTGACTCTCTCTGAGACAAACTGTGACTCTCTCTGACACTCTGAGATACACTGCGAACGTTCTCTCACACTCTCTGAGAAACACTCTCTGACAGACTTTGACAGATTCTGACACTTTCTGTGACACACGATGACACTCTCTGATGGACGGTGACACTCTCTAACTCTGGGTGACATTTTCTGAGACACTGTGACACTCTCTGAGACACACTGTGACACTCTCTGACGCCTGATGCGGGAATTGAACCCGGGTCTCTGGCGCTGTGAGGCAGCAGTGCTAACCACTGTGCCACCGTGCCGACCACTATGATACTCTCTAACAGACTGTGACAAACTGAGGCACTCTCAAAGACAGACTGTGACACTTTCTGACTCTCTCTGACTCTGTCTGAAATATACTGTAACCTTCTCTGACAGACTGTGACACACTGTGACACTCTCTGAGTCAGACTGTGACACGTTCTAACTCTCTCTGAGGCACAATGTGACACTTTCTGACTCCCTCTGACTCTCTGAGACACACCGTGACACTCTCTGAGACACAATGTGACACTCTCTGAGACACACTGTGACACTCTCTGACAGACTGTGACACTATTTTAGACACACTGTGACACTCTCTGATCCTATCTGACACTCTCCGAGAGGCATTGCGACACTCTTTGATCCTACCTGACACTCTCTGAGACACACTGTGATCTTCTCTGACACCGTCTGAGACACACTGTGACAATCTGTGACAGACTGTGATAGACTGTGACACTTTCTAACTCTCTGAGACACATGCTGATTCTCTCTGACACACTCTGAGACAGAATGTGACACTCTCTGACACTCTCTGAGGCACAGCACGACACAGTGTGACACTCTCTGGCAGGTTGTGACAAACTGTGACACTCTCTGACTCTCTCTGTCACGCTCTGAGACACACTGTCACGTTCTGACAGACTGTGACAATTTCTGTGACACAATTTGACACTCTCTGAACGACTGTGACACACTGAGACACTCTCAAAGACAGACTGCGACACTTTCTGACTCTCTCGGACACTCTCTGAGGCACACTGTGACTCTCTCTTAGACACATTGTGAACCTCTCTGACACTCTCAAACACACTGTAATATTCTCTGACTCTCTGTTAAACATGCTGTGACATTCTCTGACTCACTCTGACACTCTCTAAGGCACACTGTGATACTCTCTGACACACTGTGACACTCTCTGAGACAGACTGTGACACGTCCTAACTCTCTCTGAGGCACAATGTGACATTTGCTGACTCCCTCTGACTCTCTGAGACACACTGTGACACTCTCTGAGACCCACTGTGACAGTCTCTGACAGACTGTGACACTCTCTGACTCTCTCTGACACTCTCTTAGACACACTGTGACACTCTCTGATCATTTCTGACACTCTCTGAGAGGCATTGTGACACTCTTTGATCCTACTGACACTCTCTGAGACACACTGTGACACCCTCTGAGACACACTGTGACACTCTGTGACAGACTGTGACAGACTGTGACACTTTCTGACTCTCTGAAACACATACTGATTCTCTCTGACACTCTCTGAGACAGAATGTGACACTCTCTGACACTCTCTGAGACACAGCACGACACAGTGTGACCCTATCTGACAGGTTGTGACAAACGGTGACATTCTCTGACTTTCTCTGACACTCTCTTAGACTCACTGTGACACTCTCTGACTCTCTCTGTCACGCTCTGAGACACACTGTCACGCTCTGACAGACTGTGACAATTTCTGTGACACACTATGACACTCTCTGAACGTCTGTGACACACTGAGAAACTCTCAAAGATAGACTGTGACACTTTCTGACTCTCTCTGGACACACTGTGACTCTCTCTTAGACACACTGTGAACCTCTCTGACACTCTCTTCAACACACTGTAACATTCTCTGATTCTCTCTTAAACATTTTGTGACATTCTCTGACTCAGTCTGACACTCTCTAAGGCACACAGTGATACTCTCTGACAGACTGTGACACACTGTGACACTCTCTGAGACAGACTGTGACACGTTCTAACTCTCTCTGAGGCACAATGTGACACATTCTGACTGCGTCTGATTCTCTGAGACACACTGTGACACTCTCTGACAGACTGTGACACTCTCTGACTCTCTCTGACAATCTCTTAGACACACTTTGACGCTCTCTGATCCTATCTGACACTCTCTGAGAGGCATTGAGACACTCTTTGATCCTATCTGACACTCTGTGAGACACACTGTGACACTCTCTGAGACACACTGTGACACACTGTGAAACTCTGTGACAGACTGTGACAGACTCTGACACTTTCTGACTCTCTCTGAGACACACTGTGAAACTCTGTGACAGACTGTGACACTCTCTGACACTCTCTGAGACACACTGTGAAACTCTGTGACATACTGTGACACTCTCAGACACTTTCTCACTCTCTGAGACACATGCTGATTCTCTCTGACTCTCTCTGAGACAGAATGTGACACTCTCTGACACTCTCTGAGGCACAGCACGACACAGTGCGACACTCTGACAGGTTGCAACAAACTGTGACACTCTCTGACTCGCTCTGACAGATTGTGACAATTTCTGTGACACACTATGAAACTCTCTGAACGACTCTGACACACTGAGACACTCTCAAAGACAGACTGTGACACTTTCTGACTCTCTCTGACACTCTCTGAGGCACACTGTGACACTCTCTGACAGACTGTGACACACTGAGACACTCTCAAAGACAGAATGTGACACTTCCTGACTCTGTCTGACTCACTAGGAAATCTTCTGTAGCCTTCTGTGACAGACAGTGATACACTGTGACACTCTCTGAGACAGACTGTGACACTGTCTGATTCTCTCTGAGACACACTATGACACTCTCTGACACATGTGAGACACACTGTGACACTCTATGACACTCTCTCAAATACACTGTGACACGCTCTGTCAGACTGTGTCACACTGCGACAAACTCTGACACTCGCTGAGACACTCTCTGACAATTTGAGAAGCACTGTGACACCCTTATCCTATTTGAGACACACTGTGACACAATGTGTCACTATCAAAGACAGACTGTGACACTTTCTGACTCCCTCTGACTCACTTTAAAATATACTGTAGCCTTCTCTCACAGGGCGTGACCCACAGTGTTACTCTCTGAGACACACTCTGACTCTGAGGTACACTGTGATACAGTCTGACTCTGTGACACTCTCTGAGGCACAGTATGACATACTACAACACTCTCTGGCTCACTCTGATCTTCTCTGAGACACACTGTGACACTCTCTCACAGACTGTGAACCTCTCTGAGACAAACTCTGACCGTCTCTGACACTCTCTGAGACACACTGTGACACTCTCTGACAGATTGTAACACTCTAAGACTCCCTCTGACACTGACGGAGACACACTGTGACACTCTCTGACTCTCTCTCTGAAACACACTGTGACACTTTCTGACTCTGACACTCTCTAAGGCACACTGTGACTTTTTTTACTCTCTCTCACACTCTCTGAGACACACTGTGACTCTCTCTGACACTCTGAGATAACCTATGACGCTATCTCACACTCTCTGAGAAACATGGTAACGCTCTCTGACAGACAGTGACAGACTGTGACACTTTCTGTGACACACAATGACACTCTCTGACGGACGGTGACACTGGGTGACATTTTCTGAGACACTGTGACACTCTCTGAGACACACTGTGACACTCTCTGTCTCTCTCTGACTCCCTGAGACATACTGTGTTACTCTCTCTGACCCGCTCTGACACGCTCTGACTCTCTCTGAGACACAGTGTGACTCTCTCTGAGGCACACTGTGACACTCTCTGTTCCTCTCTGAGACACACTGTGACATTTTTCTACTCTCTCTCACACCCTCTGAGACACACTGTGCACTCTCTGAGATACACAGTGACTCTCTCTGACACTCTGAGATACCCTGTGACGCTCTCTCACACTCTCTGAGAAACACGGTAACACTCTCTGACAGACTGTGACACTTTCTGTGACACACAATGACACTCTCTGACGGACGGTGACGCTCTCTGACACTGGGTGACATTTTCTGAGACACTGTGACACTGTCTGAGACACACTGTGACACTCTCTGCCTCTCTCTGAGTCCCTGAGACATACTGTGTTACTCTCTGACCGCTCTGACACTCTCTGGCTCTCTCTGAGACACACTGCGACTCTCTCTGAGGCACACTGTGACACTCTCTGACAGACTGTGACACTCTCTGACTCTCTCTGACACTCTCTGAAACACTCTCTGAAACACTCTCTGACTCTCTTCCACTCTCTGAGACACACTATGACACTCTCTCACAGACTGTGACCCTCTCTGACCCTCTCTGACAATCTCTGAGACACAGTGTGAAACACTGTGACACTTTCTGACAAACTCTGAAATACACTGTAACCTTTTCTGATGGACTGTGACACACTGTGACACTCTCTGAGACACACTGTGACACACTCTGACTATATCTGACACTCTCTGAGACACACTATGACAGACTATGACACGCTGTGACATTCTCTGACTATCACTGACTCTCTCCGAGGCACACTGTGACTCTCTCTGGCCCTCTCTGAGACAGACTGTGACCCTTTCTGACTGAATGTGACACTCTCTGACAGACGGTGACACTCTCTGTGACACTCTTTGACTGAATGTGACACTCTCTGACAGACGGTGACACTCTCTGACAGATTGTGACACTCTCTGTGACACACTGTGATACTCTCTGACACACTATTACACTCTCTGACACTCTCTGAGACACACTGTGACAATCTCTGAATCTCTCTGATACTCTCTGAAACATACTGTGAGACTCTCTGACACACTGTGACAGTCTCTGAACGACTCTAACAGGCTGTGACATTTTCTGTGACACATGATGACACTCTGACAGACTGTGACACTCTCTGACAATGGTGACATATTCTGAGACACTGTGACACTCTCTGATACACTCTGTAACACTTTCAGTATCTCTCTGACGCCCTAAGACACACTGTGACACTCGCTGACACACTGCGACACTCTCTGACCGACTGTGATACTCTGTGACACATGGTGACATTCTCTGAGAAATTGTGACATTCTCTGAGACACACTATGACACATTCTGTCACTCTCTAACGCTCTTTTAGACACAGTGTGACACTCCCTGACTCTCTCTGACACTCTGAGACCGACTGTGACCTCTGTGACACTCTCTAAGACACGTTGTGACACTCTCTGACCGACTCTGACACTCTCTGAGACACACAGTGACAACCTCTGACTCTGTCTGAGACGGACTGTGAAGCTCTGTCACTCTCTCTGACACCGTCTGAGGCACAGCATGATACACTGTGACACTCTCTGACAGATTGTGATAAACTGTGACACTCTGTGACTTTCTCTGGCACTCTCTTAAACACACTGTGACACTCTCTGACTCATTCTTACCCACTCTGAGACACATTATGACACTCTCTCACAGACTGTGACCCCCTCTGAGACAAACGCTGACCCTCTCTGACACTCTCTGAGACAGAGTACGACTCACTGTGACACTCGCTGACTCTCTCTGACACACTCTAAAAAGCACTGTAACCTTCTCTGACAGACTGTGACACACCGTGACACTCTCCGAGACATACTGTGACATTCTCTGACTCTCTCTGACACTCTCTGAGACACACTATGACACTGTCTGAGACACACTATTACACTCTCTGACAGACTGTGACACACTGTGACACTCTCCAAGACACACTGTGACACTCTGAAACACACTGTGACACTCTCTGACTCTCTCTGACACACACTATGACACTCTCCGACAGACTGTGACACTCTCTGAAACACACTGTGACACTCTCTGACTATCTCTAACACACTCTGAGACACACTATGACACTGACAGAAAATGACACACTGTGACATTTCTGACTTTCTCTGACTCTCTCTAAGGCACACTGTGACAATCCCTGACAGACGGTGACACACTCTGACCCTCTCTGAGACAGACTGTGACACTTTCTGATGCTCTCTGAGACTCTCTTAGACACACTGTAACACTATTTGAATCTTTCTGACTCGCTGAGACACACTGTCACTCTTTCAGACCCTCTCCGACACTCTCTGAAACACACTGTGACACTCTTTGACAGACTGTGACAGACTGTGACACTCTCTGAGACACACTGTGACACTCTCTGAGACACACTGCGACACTTCCTGACCGACTGCGACAGACTGTGACATTTTCTCTGACACACTGTGACACTCTCTGAGACACACTGTGACACTTCCTGACCGACTGTGACAGACTGTGACATGTTCTCTGACACACTGTGACACTCTCTGAGACACACTGCGACACTTCCTGACCGACTGTGACAGACTGTGACATGTTCTCTGACACACTGTGACACTCTCTGAGACACACTGTGACACTTCCTGACCGACTGTGACAGACTGTGACATGTTCTCTGACACACTGTGGCAAATTCTGACTGACTGTGACATGTCTGAAACTCTCAGACACTCTCTCAGACACACTGTAACACTATGACACTCACTGAGGCACACTATGACACTCTCTGACAGACTATGAAACAGTGTGACATTCTCTGAATTTCTCTGACACTCTGAGACACACTGTGACACTCTCTGATTATCTCTGACCCTTGCTGAGACACACTAACACTCTCTGAATCGCTCTGGTACTCACTGAGACACACTATGACACTCTCTGAGACACACTGTGACACTGTCTGACTGAATGTGACACTCTCTGACAGACGGTGACACTCTCTGTGACAC
Organism: Chiloscyllium plagiosum; assembly: GCF_037043375.1. Classification (NCBI taxonomy): domain Eukaryota; kingdom Metazoa; phylum Chordata; class Chondrichthyes; order Orectolobiformes; family Hemiscylliidae; genus Chiloscyllium; species Chiloscyllium plagiosum. The sequence goes on from NW_028270167.1 coordinate 55,364,875, forward strand.
ACTGTGACACTCTCTGACTGAATATGACACATTTTGCCCCCAGTCCTGAGCCACAACCGAACTCAGATTCCATGAATCATGTGGATACCCAGTGTAAAGCAGCTGATGGTCTCACTCCGTACACAACAGCCAGTCCAGGCACCCAACTGGTGGGCAGCACCAAAAAGATCCCGTCTCTGACCCAGATACATGTTTGGATGAGATCGACTGACAGTCTGTTATACCCGGACTGGACGCTGAGGAGCAAACCTAATGAATCGCCATGTGCCTTAGTCGAGCTGGCCATTCAGCCCTCCCTGAGGGCCAACAGTTAGGGAGGGGCATCCATGATGAGATGAAGGCAGTGATCCTCACTGCTCGAGGGCAGGATAAGGCATATCCTGCAGAGGCGCTACATAACTGCAGAACAACAACCAGGGGAATGCCCCTCCCCTCCCCCCACCAGCTTCACCCGGAGACTCTGGGTCCAATTTGTCTGGAATTTTGGGGATGTGACCTGCACCTCTCTTAGCGATGAGAAACTGGGCCCGACCCTTTGTCTCCCATGTCTCAGAAAGGAGGAGGGACAGCTGGGATTCCACCCCTCAGACGCCCCCTGTAATGGGGCTTGAGCCCTCTGCTAATAAATTGCTGAATAGGAAATAGACTTTAGGGATTTGCACATTGTGGTACAGGAGCTCAGGGATCAGAAGCGATTGGTAGGGTTTCCCCGAGAATGGGTGCATGGTATTAGGATACCAAGCACCCTGCCTGGACAAGGGGTCATTTTAGGACAGTGATATCCCAGGAAGCCCAACAGAGAGAATTCCTCATAAACAAAATTAAAAACGGGCCAAGACCAGGAGGGAAGGCTCCTCCCCCAGCTTGTCCCACACATACCCGGCTCTCACAATGGACTCGTCATTAAACTCACAGGGAATTACTTGTTCATGAACATTTATCACAAACTGACACTAATCATAATGAATATATCAGGGATACAGTAATCAGAATGGTGTCCTTCCCCATTAAAATAATCATGTTCCCAACTGACCCACAGGATAATGGGACAAGGGACAGGGAATTATGAGGGAAAGCCCACAACAGCAATTATCAGATGAAAGAAAAGGGAATTCCTTGATGATTTAGCCACAGTATTAGAGTCTACCCCCAGGGCAGGAGTGTTACCGGTCAGTATGCTGACTTGGCTAATTTGGAGAATAACCTCCGGATCCTGACCCAACAACTCTCTAATGAGCCTGAGAAAGACTGAACACAGAAAACCCAGAGGAGACCATGGGACAACTCGTGGAGAATCAGGCTAACCATCACTTAGTGACCAAACTGGAGGGTCACGCCAACACGATTAACCAGATCGTCCAAACCCCAATCAGAAATGACGGTCAGCAGTAAAACCACAACCTGTGCAGTATCTACGTTAACGGGATGGTGGAACAGCTGAGGGAGGAGCTCAGGCATGCCAGCCAAGGGATATTCCCATCCTAGGTTAGTGACAAACAGCATAAATATTTGTCCCAGGAGAACACCCACACCAACGTCTCTCACTGTGTGTGACAGCAGCTCACCAAGGGCTGGGTTAATAACAGCAGTGAGGACACTCTAGGTGGGACACCTGGGCTTGGTATGAGGGATTCCACTTAACCCAAGTGACCAAAGTTAGGTTGAAGTCCAAATGTTCGGAATTGTATAAAAAAGGTATTTGGATGGGCTCCCATGATTACTGTGGAGATAGAGGGAACATTGCCAGGGACCATACTTACGTAAATGGGAAGGAACAGGCAAACCATGACATTCCCATAGCCTGTTATCCAAGAATTCGGCTCCTCTCACATCAGCTGTTGTCCTAACCGCGCTAACCTTGATATATCTCGGGATACTGGTGGTTAGGATTGCAGGCTGTAACAGATGGGTACGATCATGGTGAATCATGCCTGGACACACCCCCAGGGGCTGGAAGGTAGATGGAACTCCCTGGGTGATCACCTTAGTTTCATTCATTTGCAGTGTTTGAGTGTTCCTGGCTGGGCCCCAGTATTGATTTGCTGCCCATAGTTGCCATTACGACAGATTGGCCATGTTAAATTGCCCATTGTGTCAAGGGATATTCGGGCTAGCTGGAATAGCCACAGGAAATGCAGGGCTTCAGGGATATCATTGGGGGTGTGGGTTTGAGTTGGATTCTCTTCAGAGGGTCATTGTGGACTCAATGGGCCGAACGGTCTGATTCTGTTCTGTCAAGATTTTATGATATCACTTATCAGCTATAAGACTTAGGGTGTAGGTTTGTTCGCTGATAGGTTTGATATCCAGACGTTTCATTACCTGGCTGGGTATCATCATTAGTGGCGACCTCGAAGTGAAGCTATAAGACCATCGGTTTGACCAACGTACACAATGCCTTTTGCACAGACAGCTGGCTACTCTGACAACAAGCATAACCAGCTTTTAAAATTAGGTTTGTAATTTATTGCATAAGCTTCTTTTCATTCCATTCAAGTGGATGAGTTGTGGGAGATGTCACAACCTCCTGGCTAAAACACAGAGAGACAGCCACGGTTTATTGGCCAAGTAAATCTCCCAAATCACAAAACCCGCACACCAGGCACAGCGCAAACACAGCATAATGTACAAGGCAACAGTTAATCTGGACGGACGTATCTACCAAACCAAGGAGGGCCCAGACAGGAAGGCACCGGGTCCTGCTACACAAAGAAACTAACAGCAACAAGCCATCCAAATGATTGGCAATGCTTCAAACTATTAACGGTTTCTCCTAATTGGCCAGAACGATAGAAAGTTCCTGAAAACCATCCAGAAATGAACAAAAACAGGGTTTATCTGCAGACTGATTGCCTGAATCTCTGGAGGCCTTCTGAGGAGACCAGCATGGCAAGAGACAGAGACCATCTGACCATCCAGAAAGAGAGAGGGCGAGAGAAAACAGTCTCGCAGACCCAGAAGCAGAACCAAGAGAGAGAGAGAAAGAGAGAGGCTGAAGCAAAACCCAGGGGCATGAGAGAGAGGGAATGTGAAAATCCATTGAGAGAGAGAGTTGGAACCAACTGGAATAAAAAGTGTCACCCCTTCAGTCTGTCCATGTTTTAACTCCTCAGTCTTAGTCTGACTTCCCCTTCTCTCCCTTTCTCTGTCCCCTCTCTCTCTGTCCTTCTGTTTCTCTCTCTCTCTCACACACACACACTTACTTTCTCTCACTCTCTCTCTCTGCCCATTTTTCTCCCATCCCCCTTCTGTATCCCCACTCTCTCCATCTCTGTCTCTTGTTCTCACCCTCCCTTTCTGTTTTTCGCTATTTCAGACCTGAAAGATCTCACCCAATTTTGTACCCCCTCAAAAATACTATGCCCTTCATTTTCACTGTCCTCCCAAATTTATCCCCTTTCCCAAATATCTTCCCTCCCAAATAATTGCCTCACCAAATATGCTCCCCTCAAATATTTTGCTGCCCCCCCCACCCCCCCCCCCCCCCCAATATTGCTGTGAGCCCCACTCCCTGGGGCAGAGGGAAATGAAGGAAAAGTGTGGAGCTGGAAAAGCCCAGCAGGTCAGGCCTGAACCATCGACTTTCCTGGCTGACCTGCTGTGCTTCCCCAGCTCCACACTTTGTAACTCTGACTCGCCAACATCTGCAGTCCTCACTTTCTCACGCAGGTAAATGAGTCTGGGTTGACTGACTGGCCTCTGGCTGTTTTAATGTACAGCAAGATCCCAGTCCCAGAATTATAGAAGGCTTGTATCACAGATGGAGTTCTTTCTGCCCATTCCCCCCCCGCCCCCCCCCCCATTAAATGATCCTGGTCCTGTTCAGGATCCTCAGGATTGTCCCCTGAATGGCCTCACTGACTATCCTTTCTGTGGAGACCTCTTCTCCGTGTTGTGGTTCTGTTCGCCAAGCTGGGAATTTGTGTTGCAGACATTTCGTCCCCTGTCTCGGTGATATCCTCAGTGCTTGGGAGCCTTCTGTGAAGCGCTTCTGTGATCTTTCCTCCGGAATTTATAATGGTTTGTATCTGCTGCTTCCGGTTGTCAGTTCCAGCTGTCCGCTGCAGTGGCTGGTATATTGGGTCCAGGTTGATGTGTTTAACAAACACATCAACTTTGAACACCTCTTCTCCATCCTGTCTCAGACTTTGCGTCTCATGCTGTCCCTCCCTCAATCTCTCTGTCTCTCACAGCAGCCCCTCCTTTCTCCACCAACCCCAAAACACCATCAAACAGTCCCCATCTCTGGCTGTCCCACTCCCCCCTTGTCTCGCAATCTCCCCCTTCCCATGTAGACCCACAGCTCCTGGGCTGGAGGACATGGTGCAGAGACTAACACACCTTTTGACTGACTGCTGTCATGCACAGAAATATCCCACTCTGCAACCATTCCCCAGCCACACACACTGTCCTTCTCCCTCCATATGTGTCCTTCTTCCTCTCCCTGTATCTCACTGCCCATCTCTCTCTCTCCTCAATTTCTCCATCCCCACTCTCTCCATGTCTCTCTTTCTCTTTTTGTCACCCTCCCCTTCTCTTTTTCTTCATTTCAGTCTCAATGAGAAAAGTGCTTTTATGTCCCTTACACTAACCCCCTCCCAACAGTCGGGGTAACATTCAGGAGAGACCAGGAAAAGGTTAATTCCCTGCATTAACTGTACAGCATCCAGCGACACTGAGACAAACTCTTCCCATGTCCCTTCCCCAGTCACTGGGACAGGGGTCTAGGGAGACAGAGGGAGAGAAACTACAACAGAGAAAGAGAGATGGACAGACAGACAGTGAGAGGGAGGGCGAGAACACGAGAAAGACAGGCAGGCAGGCAGAGGGTGGGAGAGAAAGTGAGAAGAACTGAAAAAGAGCAGGAGAGAGACAGAGAAAGAAAGGGAGAGAGAGAGAGAGTAAAACCCCAGGAAGAGAAATACAATGTCAGACAGATACAAGGTGAAAAAGGGGAGGCAAAGCCAGGGAGTGAAGGTCAAATAGACAGCAAGAGAGAAAACTTGGGCAGAGATATAGGACAGAGAGAGAGAGAGAGAGAGAGGAGTTGCAGCAGCAGCATAGAGCTGAGAGAGTGGAGGTGGGCTGCTGCGATGCAACGACAATGATTTACAGACAAGAAAGGCAAGATCCCACAGAGCTGAGAGAAAGATGCAGAGAGAGATGAGTAAGTTGTTGGTTTTGTGGAAGATTGAATGACTAAGCATTCCTGATAAACATGATGGGGTGTCAAAGGGGCAGAGTGTTGTAGGAAGGGAATCTGAAGGGGAAATGTCAACAGGGCAGAGATATGAAGGATGTTGTGAGATAGGGATTGAAGGAAAAATGTGGGATTGACAGCTGGGAACACAGAAATATACATGAGAGCTCTCATGGGAGTGGGAAGCAGTGAGATCGGTGGGATCAGACTGTGCAGCTGCCCCCTCTAGCATTTTGCGCCTTTGTTCCTCCTCAGTGTAGGGCTCGCATCTTGTGATAAAATTCCCACAGACAGCCTGAATCCCACAATGTGTGTGTGTGTTTGCTCTCTCTGGTTCCAGCTCCTGTCTGATGATTCTGTACAGCAGAATAATTTGATTCTCTGTCTCTGGGTTTCAGCTCCCAAATCAAATACTAAATCATCCACGATCCTATTGAATAGCATGGCAGGCTCGAGGGCTGAATGGTCTCCTCCTGTTCCTATTTCAGATGGTCTTATGTTCTTAACTACCTCCCAGCTCTTGGCCCCCACACTGGAGGTTATGATGACACAAGGGCCTGATCTGTAGAGGGCTGCCCTCTTCCGTGAGTCTCGGAGGGAACCAGCCTGAATTGGATTGGAGTTGCAGCCTCTCAGTGAGAAGTGAAATCTCCTTGAGGTTCCCCTCAGTCTCTCACTGTAAGGTGGAGCAGTCCAGTCTCGGGGAAGCAAACAGCAGGCCAGATGTGCTCTGTCCTCCAGCTCCATTTCAGAAGGCCACGTGGGAGCGGCTTGTTTCCTTTATCAGCTTCCCGTGCTCTCCATTCTGGGTTAGGGTGGGGCCGAATGGCATTGCTCCTGGCTCCTATTGAGGTGCAGGCTGGCTATGATTGGTTGTGGTTCTGTTCGCCGAGCTGGGAATTTGTCTTGCAAACGTTTCGTCCCCTGTCTAGGTGACATCCTCAGTGCTTGGGAGCCTCCTGTGAAGCGCTTCTGTGATGTTTCCTCCGATGTTCATAGTGGCCTGTCCCTGCCGCTTCCGGTTGTCAGTTCCAGCTGTCTGCTGTTGTGGCCGGTATATTGGGTCCAGGTCGATGTGTTTGTTGATAGAGTCTGTGGATGAGTGCCATGCTTCTAGGAATTCCCTGGCTGTTCTCTGTTTGGCTTGCCCTATAATAGTGTTCGTGCTTCAATACTGTATGTATTTCATGTCTTCTGGACCAGAGTTCGATCCCTTAAATACGCTCTGCTCTGTTCACTGTGAGTGATCTTACCGATCTGCAGGATTTACTGAAGGCTCCAGATCTCACTCTCCATCTCTCTGGCTGACCAACTGTCTTCAGTGTGGTGGTAGACGAAACAGGAATTGGGAATTCTGCTGAGTCAGGAGCATCCTGAGTACCTACAGGAGACAGAGAAATGAACAGAATGGGAAATCAGACTGATGCAGTGATGGTTAAACATGAAGAATGGCACCGAGTCCCACAGAGACCTGGAAAATCCCAGTCTCCATCCCTGGTCTGTGCTGCTGCGTCTCCCTGGAATGGAGAATTCTGTTGTTTCAGGATCTGGAGTAGCTGCAAAAGGTGCAGTCACCAGCAGTAATTAGACTCTCACAGTGACAGATACCACATGGAGAGAGACTGTGTGATATCACCAGAGTGCAGGAAGGTATCAGGATTAAACCACGGTGAGGAAGAAGGTGCACTGGGATCAGTACTCAGGGGTGAGTGAGCAATCAGTGGGCCAGGCAATGGCCTCATGTTACTCTCACTAGACTGTTCATCCAGAATTTAATGCCGGTAGCAGGGATACCCATCTGACTACTTCATACCCTTTAAGTAAGGAAATCTGTTTTAGGCTGCCAGTCTGGCCTACGTATGAATCCAGACCCAGGGCAATGGGATTGACGCTCAAATGCCCACTGTGATGATCTGGAAAGCCACTCAGCTCTTAGGCTGGTCAGGGTGGGCATGCGATGCTGGCCAGCCAGAGACAGCAATATCTCAAGAGTGAATTAAAATCAACACTGCTGGGACCAGTGTCCTGGCCAATCCTGTCGGTAGGTTTATGGACAGGGTTTTAAACTGATAGAGAGGATGCAGGGACAGGGTTCAGGTGAAAGGAGCTTTCCAAATCCAAAGAGAAAATGTGAAGCCTCGGAACAGCATGGGGATGTGGCTGAAGACAAGCAGAAAGGAACAGAAAGGGACAGAGTTTAACTAAAACTGTACATTGTTTGTCCATTCCAAAAAAAATTATAATTTCCTTTTTCCCACAATGTCCTGTAATAAACACTTTATCTCAAATTTTGGCGTCATCTGCAAACTTGTTAACTGTATCTCCTATGTTCATGTCAAAATCATTAATATAATGACGAAACATAGTGACACCAGTACCGATCTTTTTGGCACACCAACGTCCTCCAGTGTGAAAAGCAACTGTCCGCCACCACCCTCTGTCTTCTACCTTCGATCCAGTTCTGTATCCAAACAGCCAGTTCTCCCTGTATTCCATGAGATCTAACCTTACTAACCAATCTCCCATGATGAACTATTTCACGCACCTCACTGAAGTTCATAGAAATCACATCTAATGATTGGCCCTCATCAATCCTTTTTGTTACTTCTTCAAAAAACACAATCAATTTCTTGAGACATTATTTCTCACACATAAAGCCATGCTGACTATCCCTTGTCACTCCTTGCCTTTCTAAATACATGCAAATCCTTTCTCGCAGGATTCCCTTCAACAATTTATCCACTACTGATGTCAGGCTCACTAGTCGGTAGTTCCCTAGTTTTCCCTTACCACCTTTCTGAAATGGTGGCACCACGTTAGCCAACCTCCAGTCTTCAAGCACCTCGCCTGTGATAATCAACGATACAAATTTCTCAGCAAAGGGCCCATCAGTAACTTCCCTAGCTTCCCACAGATTCTAAGGTACACCTGATCAGATCCTGGGGATGTATGCGCTTTTATGCATTTCAAGACATCCAGCACCTCCTCCTCTTCAATATGGACGCTTTTCAAGACGTCACCATCTACTTCCCCACATTCTGTATCCTCCATTTCCTTCTCCACAGTAAACACTGATGCAAAATACTCGTATAGTATCGCCACCATCTCCTCCGGCTGCACACAAAGGCTGCCTTGCTGATCTTTGAGGGGCTCTATTTTCTCCCTAGTTACCCTCTTGTCGTTTATTTATTTATAAAAACCCTTTGGATTCTCCTTAACACTATTTGTCAAAGCTATCTCATGTCCCCTTTTTACACTTCTGATTTCTCTCTTAAGTATACTCCTCCTGCCTTTATATTCTGAGAATTCACTTGATTTCTCGTGTCTATACCTGACAAATTTTTCCTTTTTTTTTCTTAACCAAAATCTTCATTCTCTTGTCATCCAGCATACCCTACACCCACCAGCATTTCCTTCCACCCTAACAGGAATACTATATACTGTCTCTGGAAAACCGTTATCTCATTTTTGAAGGCTTCCCAATCTCCAATGATAAAGGTTTCATTCTCTTAAAATGGAATCACCCCAATTCCTGCATCTCACGAAACTGTCACGTGAAAATAATAATAAAAAAGAACATTCTAAATGAAGGCTTTGATGAGGTGAGTCCTGTGGTCAGTCCTGTCAATCTGGAGGCTACCAGATACACGGAGAGAACTTTCTACTAGAGCAGCACCAGGTCAGTGTCAGGCACACGGACAGAATGGGCAAATAGATTCACATCTGAACTCACATTTCCCAGCCTGGGAATCTGAAGCTGTGCACAGCCAATTCTGGTAAACATCAGCAAAATTAGGTCATCAAGATCGGCCCAATAGTCTAATAAAAAAAACAAATGAATCATGCAGACTAAAATATCCTTCAGGTTCCACAACGCAGTCTCGGTCCCATCCTGCAGGTAATATGAATCCCGCTCCCTCTAACCTCCTGCAAGATCCCCGTCCCTTCCTACATTTGTACCATCCTCCAGGTTCTGCAGCTCTTCCTACCTCCGTAACATGACCCGGACTCTACAACTCTTTCTTCCTCTGCAATGTTCCCCAGAAGGGTACTGGAGGATGGTGAGGGTTACAGAGTTAGGAGGAATATCAGGATTGGAGGATTTTGCAGTTATTAGTAATATTGAAGTGGTTGAAATTGGCTTTGGTAGTTTTGAGGGTTCACATCAATAAAAGAGGTTACAGAGCGAAGGAGGATTGTGGGAACGGGAAGACGCTTCACAGTTTATGAGTTTTGTATTGAAGGATTCTGCAGAAAACCTCTACCGAGTTAAAGGCAGGATTCTTGGTAGTGTGGAGAAACAGAAGACCTTGGGGTCCACGTTCATAGATCCTTCAAAGATTCCAGCCAAGTTGATAGGGATGGTACGAAGGCATGTGATGTGTTAGCTTTCATGAGCAGGGGGATTGAGTTTAAGACCTGTGAGGTTATGCTGCAGCTCCATACAACTCTGGTTACTCCACACTTGGAATATTGTGTTATGTTCCGGTCGCCTCATTATAGGAAAGATGTGGAAGCTTCGAAGAGGGTGCAGAGATTTATAAGGATGTTTTCTGGATTGGAGGGCAGGCCTAATGAAAAAATGTTGGGGAAGCCAGGACTTTTCTCATTGGAATGAAAAAGGATGAGAGCTGACTTGGTAGAGATGTACGAGATGATAAGAGACGTACGAGATGATTAGAGGCATACACAGAGTGGCTGGCCCGAGAATTTTCCCATTGTGAAAATAGCTATAACGATGGGGCATAATTTTAAGGTACTTGGAGGAAGGTTTATGGGAGATATCAGAGGTACGTACGTTACATAGAGAGTGGTGGGAATGTGGAATGCACTGCCAGCGTTGGTGGTAGAGAGAGCAACATTAGGGACATTTAATTAACTTTTGGATATGCACATGGATTACAGTAAAATGAATTTCTCAAAATGGAGACCTGTGCCCTGTGGTGTTACACGGTGATCCGTACTGGGTCCACTGTTGTTTGTGAAATACATAAATGATTTGGACGAAGGAATCAGTTTCCTGATTAGCAAGTTTGCAGATGACTCTAATATTAGTGGAGTCGCAGATAGTGACGGGGACAGTCAGAGAATACTACAGTGTATAGATCGATTGGAGAGATGGGCAGAGAAATGGCAGATGGGGAGTTCAATCCAGGCGAATGTGAGGTGATGCATTTCGCAAGATCCAATTCAAAAGTGAACTATACAGTAAATGGAAAAGTCCTGGCGAAATTTGACGGACAGAGAGACCTGGGTATTCAGGTCCATTGTTCCTTGAAGGTAACAACGCAGGTCAGTAGAGTGGTGAAGGCTGCATACAGCATGCTTTCCTTCATTGGACGGGATATAGAGTAAAAGAGTTGGCAGGTCATGTTACAGTTGTATTGGATTTTGATTCGGCCACGTTTGGAATGTTACATACAATACTGATCACCACATTACCAAAAGGATGTGGATGCTTTGGAGAGGGTGCAGAGGAAGTTCACCCAGATGTTGTCTGGTATGGAAGGGGCTAGCTATAAAGAGAGATTGAATAGATTAAGACAAAGGTTGACTGGGGACCTGATTGATGTCTAGAAACCCATGAGATGTGTAGACATGGTGGGTAGCAAGAAGCTTTTTGCCCCAGACTGTGGAATGCACTTATTGGGGGTCACAAGCTCAAAGTGAGAGGGGAAAGGTTTAGGACAGACATACGTGGAACGGTCTTTATGCAGCGGGTGATGGGGCCTGGAACGCGTTGCCAGTGGAGGTGGTAGAGGCGGGAACGATGACGTCATTTAAGATGTATCTAGACAGATGCATGAATGGGCAGGAATCAAAAGGATACAGATCCTTAGAAAATAGGCAGCAGGTTTAGACAGAGGATCTGGGTCAGCACAGGTGTGGAGGGCCGAACAGCCTGTTCCTGTGCTGGAATTTTCTTTGTTCTTTTCTTCTTTGAATGGTCTGTAGGTTAGAGTAGGATAAAAGATCGGCACATTATCAAGGGCTGAAGAGCCTGTACTGTGCTGTACTGTTCTGTGTTCTAAATCGAGAGGGTCACAATGGCAGGAAGGTGTTTAGGGAGGCTAGAGAGGATGGGATCTGAATGAATAGATACAATTAGGAAGGTTTGCTCGGAGTGCCACAGGTAACAGAAACACCAATGGTCTGATCAGGAACAGACGACCCAGACTGGGAGGGCTGTGGGGACTGGGGTGGTTTCACAGGGACGGAGGACCATAGAACCACGAGGGTGTTACAGAAATGTGGAGGGCTGTCGGGCCTGCAGGAGTTCATGGAGAAGGAGGGGTTGGGATGGATGGAACAGTTTACACAGATATGGATGTTTGTAGGATGGAGCAGTTTACACAGATGGGAGTGTTTTAGGTGAATGGAGAAGTTTAGAGAGAAAGTGGGTTGTTTCGACTGGAGGACCAAACAGAGATATGGAGGGTGGTCATAGATGATGTTTATAGATACAGGAAGGTTTCGGTTCTGCAGATTAGTTAGATACGGAGGGTGTGGTGTCTGACAGATTTTCCAGAAATTTTGGTTGGAGACAGTTTCATAGATAAGGGAGCATTAGTAACCTCCTCCAGAATGGCAAAAGTGGGAAGGGTTGCGTTTACACAGATAGAGGTGTAAGTGCTGGAGAAGGTTATGGAGATGAGTAGTGGATGGAGACTGGAGGAGATTACATTAATAATGGGGTACTAGTGATGGGAGGATGTTAGACAGATTGTGAGTCTTATCGGAACTGAAAGTCACATGATTTGTTCTTCCGGTTGGGAGTGCTGCAGGGACCTGAGAGGCTATTTGGGTCTCCCCAGATTGATCGTGTATTTAGGTTACATAGATACAGAAACATTAAAGACAATGTGTCGTGAACAGAGTGACACACCTCTCTTTGGCCAGGGATTCCTAAACCTGTTAGCTTTTCCCTTCACCCTAACAGGAACATACTGGATGCTTGAGAGAACACTGTTAAAAGCTTCCCATTTGCCAGTCATTCCTTTTAATTCCAACAGACCGACCCAATCGATTTTAGTCATGATTTGGACGTGCCAGTGTTGAACCGGGGTGGGCAAAGTTAATAATCACACACACGGGTTATAGTCCAGCAGGTTTATTTGCAAGCACTAGCTTTCGAAGCACTGCTTCTTCAACAGGTGGATGTGGAGCACAATCCTAAGGCACAGAATTTATAGAAACAGGAATGTAGTGTCATGGAATGAAATATTAAACAGCTTAGATTAAGTCTTTTATCTTTTTACAATGATCACCAGAGTTTCTAAATCTAGCGCTTTCAAATATAAAGGGACCTCGATTATCCAAATATCAATTAACCCAATATCAGATTATTCAAAGGAGATCTTGAGGTCCCAATAGAAACATTACATCAAAGAGCCGTTTCAACCCTGATTGTGTTGTGTTTTTGTTTATACTGATTAAAACTGATCTCGGCTGACTGAATTGCTGCTGAGAACAGTCCTGGACATCGAGCCCAGGGACCATCTCCAAATGACTGACCTCTCACTCTCTCCCCACACTTAGCCGAGAGTTAAATATAGGGATAAATCCTAACCCCCCCCCCCCCCCCACCCCCCCCTTCCCCAGATATTCTCTCGAACACTGTTCTGTATAGGGCAAAGGTGAAACTTTTTGAGATGTTGCAGTAAAAAGGTTGTGTGTGGCTGTCTGAACGTGTGTGTGCATGTGCATGTGCGCTATTTGGAGACTTACCCCCTCAAAGGCAATAGATGTCTTACTGTTGGTGTCCACTCCAGCTGCCCAGAAGAGGGAGGGGATGATGGGGGCAGGGGGCCGGGGACACGGCCGTGGACATGGATTGGACAGTGGGTGTGGTAGGCGGAGGGCGGTGTTGTGCGGGTTTGGGGACTGGCAGAGTTGATGTCGAACGTGTTTAGGAAGTGGGGCAGGCGGCGAGTGGAGGGTGATGTCCGACGGTTTTGGCGGCAGGGGCCGCTTTTTCGTGGGTTTGGGACAGGTGGGGGGGTGACATTGAGGGGCGGGTGGGGGCGGTGTTGGATGGGTTTGGAGGCTAGCGGGATGTGTTTTTGGGGTCTGGAAGGGCGTGGGGGCTCGCTCATGTCTTGTTGCTGCCTAGTAACCTGAACAGGGAGCAGACTGGACTGAAAACTCCGAGCCCCAGAGGAAAGGCATTGAATCGATTAACTGAACACTCAATTATCCGAACGAAATAGTGCCCGCCCATCTCGTTCAGATAATCGAGGTTCCTCTGTAAACCATCTGGACTATAGCCTGGTGTTGTGTGATTTTTTTTCCTTCACCCAATCATACCCTGCTTAATCCTGCTGAATGGCTCCAATATTGGCCCAGTTCCAGTTTAAGACCTAAATCTGTCAACCCGTCTGATCTTTTTCCATAACTCTGTTAAAACAAAAACAGTTGTGGTCACTGGACGCAAGGTGCTCTCCCACTGATACTTCAGTCTGACCTCGTTTTCTGAGGAGAGGTCTCGTGTTGCACCCGCCTGAGTAGCGTAGAGCCGTCTACGTCTTGGTTTCAGAAACCTTTTAGGACACATTATACAAATTCCACCCAGTACAGGCCTTTTACACTCTGGGTGACCCAGTCAATCCAGGGGAGGTTAAAATCTCCATCCAATGCTATTCTATTATTTTTATAGATACCTGCAAACTCACGACACATTTTCTCCTCTCGTATCCACTGGCCATTTGAGGGTCTAGAACACCATCCCTGCAGACAGACCATCCCCTTTTTGTTTCTAACTTTTAAATATATGGCCTCATTTGATGGTCTCTAAGCACTGTTGTTATGTCCTTCCTAATCAAAGGGGCGGCTCCCTCCTCACTTACTTGTCATTCTGTCACGCCTGTAGCTTCTGTATCCTGGAACAGTGAGCTGCCAGTCCTGCCCTCTCTCAGCCATGTTTCTGTTACAGCTATAATATCCTTGTTCCCAGAGCTAATCCATGCGCTGAGCTCATCTGCCTTACTAGTCAGGTCTAGTATGTTGAAACAAATGCCCTTTAAACCAGCAGTCTTTACCTTCCCTCGACTATGCCCCTGGCTATCCTTGATCTTGATGGCTGATGTACTTTCCTCTGACTTTTCGATGGGCCCTCTCTTACTCAGAGTCACAACTCCCTGCCAAACTAGTTTAGATCCTCCTGGGTAACTCGAGAAAATTTCCTCCCTGGGATATTAGTGCCCCTCTGCTTCAAGTACAAACCATCCCCTTTGCACAGGTCACCTCTACCCCAGAAGAGATCTCAATGGCCCAAGAACTGAAAACCCTGCCCGCTTCACCAGCTTCTTAGCCACATATCCATCCGGCTTATCTTTATATTTCTATCCTCACTGGCACGTGGCACTGGGAGTAATCTGGAGATCATTAATATCAATATCCTCCCTTTTTAACTTCTCCCCTAACTCCCTGTACTCATTTCACAGGACCCCATCCCTTTGCCTACCTCTGTCATATGGAAAGAAGTGCACAATGACCTCTGGCTGTTCGCCCTCCCCCTTCAGAATGTTCAGTAACCGCTCAGAGACATCCTTGACCCTGGCATCCGGGAGGCAGCACATCATCCTGCAGCCACACAGTCTCCTGTCTGTCCCCCTCACATCTGAGTCTCCTGTCAGTATTGAGATCATTAGAGAGGATCTGGCAAACAGAGACAGGGAGGAACTCCCTGTAGTTGGGTCCATGTTAGGAAAGTGGAGTATTTTAAAGTGATGCAGTGAGAACGCAGGGCCGGTGTGATACTTGAAGAGTGAATAGTAAAGGCAGCAAGTCCAGCGAATACTGATCAAGTGATATCGTGAGTTTGATAAAGAAAATACAGTGCAATAAAATCAGGTGAGGCTCTTCACAAGTATAGAGAGTGCAAGGGGATTGTGGAAAATGAGGGACAAACAATGGTCATGAAATATATTTGGCAGATACGATTGCGGAAAAGACACAGGTATTTTATCAGAATCGTGAGAGTAAGAGGATTCCCAGCGAAAGAGGGAGGCCTGTGAGAAACCAAAGGGACAATCTGTGCATGGAGCCAGAGGAAGCAGGTGAGGTCTTCAATGAATACTTCCCATCTCTATTCACACAGGACAAAGACATTGCAGCCAGGGATTTCAGTCAGGATGGCGAGGTTCCAGAATATGTTAAGATCAATAAGGAGGAGGTATTAAATATTTTCCTAGGCATAAAGGTGGAGAAATCCCCAGTACCCAATGAAATGTATCACAGACTGCTATGGGAGGTAATGGAGGAGATTGCTAGGGCCCTGGTGGATATATTTAATACTTTGCTGGCCATGGGTGAAGTACTGAATGACTGGAGGATCACTAATGTGGTTCCTTTATTCAAGAAGGGTAGCAGGGATAGGCCAGGAAATTCAGAGCAGGTCGTCTGACAGCAGTGAGAGGGTAATTGGGAACAATGCTAAGGGACAGGTTGAATCAATAACTGGAAAGGCAGGGATCGATTAGTGATACTCAGCACGGATTTGGAAGAGGAAGATAATGTTTGATGAAATCAGCTGAAATTTCTTTGATATTACAATTGAAGATATTGATGAGGGCAGTGCAGATGATGTGGGTTCCATGGAATTCATTCAGGCCTTTGACAAGGTCCCACGTGGAAGGCTCATCCAAATGGGAAGAGCCCATGGGATCCAAGGCAAGTTGGCAAATTGGATCCAAAATTGTTGTGTGGGTTGGTTTTGTGATTGAAAGCCTTTGCCCAGCGGATGTACCACAGGGATCTGTGCAGGAACCATTGCTGTTCCTTAGGGGCATTAGTCACTTGGATGTGAACGCAGAAGGAATCATTAGTAGGTTTGTAGATGACATGAAAGATGAGGATGTTGTCCAGTGAGGGGGGTGGTCTCAGGCTGCAGTCTGAAGGTTGAGGCTGGGACAGAATTTCAAGAGAATCATTTCAATCAACAAGCCTGGCAAGAGCACAGTAGGCAATGAGGGGAAACACATCAATTAAGCTGCATTTACTTTAATGTAAAGGGCCTAACAGGTTATACAGATGAACGCACGGCACGGATGGGAACATGGGACAGGGACATCACAGGAATTACAGAAACACAGCTGAGGGAGGGGCAGGATAGGCAGCTCAATGTTCCCGGGACAGATGCTACAGGAAGGATAGAAGGAGAGGCAAGAGAAGAGGGGGATTGGTGTTTTTGATCAGTGAAAACATCACTGCAGCGCTTAGAGAGCATATTCCTGGGGATCGCCCAGTGAAACTGTAATAGCAGAACTTAGAAATACAGCTGGATGATCAGTTTGATATGACGGTACTGCAGGCCTGCAGTAGTCAGCGGGAAATTGAGCAGCAAATACGTCGGAGATCTCAAATATCTGTAAGAATGATAGAGTTGTAATGGTCGGGGATTTAACTTTCCAAACCTAGACTGAGACTGCCATAATGTTCACAGCTTGGATGGGAGGGATTTGTTCAGTGTGTTCAAGAAAACTGTCTCAGTCAGTATGTAAGTGGTCCGACTGGAGAACGGAATGAAACAACACCTCCCCTCGGAAACAAGGTGGAGAAAGGGGCTGAAGTGTCTGTGGGGCAGCACTTTAACAAAGTCGCCACAATTCTATTAGTTTGAAAATAGCGATGGAAAAGGACAGGCCTGGTCCACAAGTTAAAGATCAACACTGGCCTTGCCCCAGTCCAGAAGGTATTCGGCAAGACTGTCCAAAAGTTGATTCATGGAGGCTATTTGAAATTAAAGGGATGTCGGGCAAGTGGGATTCTTTCAAAAGAGAGACAAATTAAGATTTCAGGGCCAGCATATTCCTGTTAGTGTGAAGGACAATGCTGACACGTGGGAAATGCTGGATGACTGGGGATATTGAGGCTCTGGTCAAGACAAAAGGGGACACATGTCCTATATAGCCAGCTGGATTAAGTCAATCCCTTGAAGAACATTGTGGGTGTAGTACTACTCGTAAGAGGGACACCATGAGGGCCTAAAGGGGAACTGACAGAGCTTTGGCAGATAAGGTTCAGGAAAATCTAAAGAGATTCTACAAGTATATTAACAACAGAAGATTAACTCGAGACAGGATGTGACCCCTGAAAGATCAATGAAGCCATTCGAGTGTGAACCCACAGGAAATGAGTGAGGTCAGAAACAAGAAATTCACGTCAGAATTTACTGTGGAAAAAAAACGCTGGGGAAGCAGGGAAATAAACAATGATATTTTCAAAAGAGCCCACATTGGAGAACAGGAGGTGCTGAAGGTTTTCAAACACATTAAAATTAGACAACTCCCTGGGAACTAATCAAGTATATCCTAGGACATTGGGGTAAGTTAGGGAAGAAACTTACAATGATATTTCTATCACTGACAGCCACGTGTGGTGAGGTGGAAGTCTGGAGGGTGGCTAATGTTGTGCCAGTATTTAGGATAGGCTGTCAGGGAAAGCCAGGGGTCTAAACACCAATTAGCTTGATGTCAGTGGTGTCAATGTTGTTGGAGGCGGACACAAACGGACACAAAATGGGCTTGACAATAAGAAACAGAGGGTAGTGGTAGAGGGTTGTTGTGCAGACTGGGGCTTCTGACCAGCAGTGTGCCATAAGGATCGGTGCAGGATCCACACATGTGCATTATTGACATAAACGAGAATATATGAATTATTGTTTGTAAATTTGTGGATAGTAAAATACATGTTATATTTGGCAGCGAATACAGTTATCAAAGGTGATCTTAATCAACTGAGCCAGTGGGTCAAGAAATGAAAGATGGGAGTTGAATTCAGGTGTTGGGTGTTGTTAAGATAAACCAGGGAGGCTAACACAGTTAATGGTTGGGCTCTGGACAGTGTTGTCTAGCAGAGAAAGACCAAGGGGTGCACTTACATTGTTCCTTGGAAGTGGCATCACAGGTGGGCAGGGCGGGGAAAGCGGATTCGGCACACTAGCCCTCATGGGTCAGAGCATTGAGTAAATGGGTTGATACAGCATGATACGGCTGTCCAAGACATTGCTGGGTCTCCAGTTGGTGTACTGTGTATAATTCTGATCATCCTGCCTCAGGAAACTGCAAATGGAGCAAAGATTGACGAAGATGTTACTGATACTGGAGGGTTTGACAGAAACACAGAGGCTGGATAAGCTGGAAAGCAACACGGGGGAATGAGATAGAGTTGGCAGATAAGGTTAAGGAGAATCCAAAAAGATTCTACAGCACACAAGTACAAAGAGACTACTAGAGAGACAATAGAGCCCCTCAAAGATCAATAAGGCCATCCATGCATGGAACCATAGGAAATGGGCGCAACCCAAAATGAATATTTCATGTTGGAACGTACTGTGGACAAAGACTAGGAAACAAAAGGAAAGAAACAGTGATGTCTTGAAAAGAGTCCCCGTTAGAGAAGAGTTGGTGCTGGAGGTCTTAGCACACAAAGGAAGAGAAAGCCCTACGTCCTGAACAAGTTTATCCCAGAACATTGTGGCAAAGTCGCAGTGGGGACTGTGGCTGAGATATTTGTATCAATATCCTTCGTATTTCCCTTGGGCAGAGGTGGCTGAGGGGTGACGTTATAAAGGTTTATAAAAACATGAGCGATATACGTAGGGTGAATAGTGAAGGTCTCTACCCCAGGGTAGGGTAATCTACAACTAGAGGGCATAAATATGCGGTGGGAGAGGAAATACCTAAAAGCGACCAGAGGAGCACATTTCCACACAGAGAATGGTGCACATATTGAATGAGCTGCCACTGAAGTGGTAGAGAAAAGTACAATTCCATCATGGAAAAGACATTTGGTCAGGTACATGGAGAGGAGAAGATTTGACGGGATAGGGACCAAACGCAGGCAAATGCGACTTGTTCAGGAATTGTGGTCAGCATGGCTCTTTCTCCAGTTATTGGAGGAGGAGACTACTGAGATCAGGCATGTTGTCAGCACTGAAGCAAGTTACAGCGACAGGGATGGTAGTCTAGAATGCAGTATGTTTCATTTATGTGAAGGGACTATCGGGAAGGGAGGAGGTTACAGGGACAGGAACTGTAATAGGAGTTACAAATTATTGAAGACACTGGTCCACGAGACATGGTTTCTGAGCAGTGTTGGAGGGAGAACACAGAACAGAAAGATCCCAGGCAGCATTCCCACACGCACATGAGAAGCCTGCTTTCCTCTCTGTTATACTGATGTTCTCTAAGTCATCACAAGCCTGGATTGATAACTGTGACACTCCCGATGCTGTCTCAGTACAACAAAACTTACAGTAGGGGTGGGGATTGCCAAGGGTGTGTCTGTACTGTGCTCCCCCTCCAGCACTGCATCTATGTCATGTCTTGTTAGCCGATGTTTGGAACCCTCTCATTGCTCTCTGCTCTGTGCACTGTGAGTGATCTTACCTCACTGCAGGATTTATTGAAGGCTCCATATCTCCCTGCCCTTTGTCCTGAGAATTCTGCTGTCTCAGGATCTGGATTAGCTGCAAGAGTGAGAGACGTTAACAGAGGCAGCAATTAGACCCTCACAGTGAGGGATACCACATGGAGAGATACTGAGTGATATCACCAGAGTTACCAGGAAGGTAACAGGAGCAAACAATCATGAAGGAAAAACAGGTTTAGTTTCATGATACACTGGTATCAGTGCTCAGGGATGAGCACCTTGTGAGCAGACGAAGTGATGTCCTAGTGGTATTATTGCTAGAGCATGTATCCAAAACCTCAGCTAATGTTCAGGGGAGGCAGTTTTGAACCCCATCAGCTGAAATGGTGGAATTTGAAATAAATTATTTTAAAAATAGTAATTGAAAATCCATAAATACCATTACTGATGTACAATAGATCCAAATACTTTTCCTTTAGAGAAGGACATCTGCCCATCCTTACGTGGTCTGCACGACGTACCCACAGCAAAGTGTTTGCCTCTCAATTACTCTCTGAAATGGCTGAGCAAGTTACTCAGCTCAAGGGCAGCTAGGTCTAGGCAACAAAGTCTGGTCAGCAAAAGGCACCCACATCCCATACCTGATTCAAAAAATAATCCGTTCGGATGGTCCCACTGGAACACTGCAGGGACCAGTGTCCTGGCCAGTCAATATCGGTAGGTTCATGGGAAGGGCTTTAAACTGACAGAGGGGATGCAGGGACAGGGTTCATGTGAAAGGATGGGACAAAGTTGAACTAAATCTTTACATCAGTGAATCAATTTGTGAGAGGAGATTTTGGGAAAGAGTAAATGATGTTTTTTTATTGGAATGGACAAATTGTCTGCGATAAGATAGACTTATTTGTGACACAGAGATTTAGACACCAGGGAAACGTGGTTACAGGGCGAACAAACGTTGTAACATAAATATTCAATGGTTCCCAAGCTTGCGGAAACTCAATCAAAATGGGTTACGCTAACAATAATGGATAACCAAAGTATTACAGAGAAAGCATTTGGTCTCAGATCATGAAATAGAGTCAGTCTGAATATAATTCTGGCTGCTACTTTCCAAGGCCACAAGCAGCAGAACAGTTTTAGCCACCGAACAGCATTCCATTGCTCATCACTGCATTAAACAGGAACTCCTTGGAAATTTTAAATTGCCATAATTTAGTGCAACTTCAAAATTCATATAATCTTGACAATCACACTGACAAGAGTGATATTCGAAGAGGAGATTGTAGAATTTTTTTTCAGTATTTCTTAGAATAACACATTGTGCAACTGGCTAGGGACGTAACTATCTCAGAACGACCGTTGTGTCATGAAACTTAGTGAATGAGTAATGTTACCTGGGGAGATCCTCTGGGAAATTGTGATAAAGTGCAGTTTAAAGAAATATAAAGTTTTAAAGTGAATCATAAATAGGACAAGATACAACCAGAAACAAAAACAGCCAATTACATGAGTTTGAGAGGAGAATTGACCAAGGTAAACAGGCTAAACAGACTGAAATATTTGCCTGTACATGAACAGTGGAAAACATTTGAAGGAACAATATAAAACACTCAACAAAAGGACATCCTATTGAAACAGAAAATCCTCAGAAAGAAATTCCCACCAGTCCCTCACTCAGGACGAAATGGATCATACTAGATTATGAGGCTGAGAAGATCACCACAAAGTACTTAAAATCCTGAAATCAGAGAGTGTTTAACCAGCAAGTGTTAAAGGTATTGCAAAGGGTCTGCTAGCAAGAGGAGAGCAGTGGGAAGGGGAATCATTGTCAGGAGCCATTGACATGATAGGAACAGGGAGAAATGAAGGTGCTGAAGGTGGTGAGAGTGTTACAGAGTGTGGTCAGGGCCTGAATGGTGTTACAAAGCCAGTACGGATTGCTGCAGCTGGAGGTGTTTGCAGAGGTAGTGAGGGGCATATGCATTTTTATTTATATATTCATGGGATGAGGGTGTCACTGATTGGACCAGCATTCTTTGCCCCACAGCTAATTGTCCAGAGGGCAGTTAAGAGGCAGCCATATTGCTATGGACTGGATGCACATGTCAGCCAAACCAGTTTAGAATGTCAGATGTCCTTCCCTCAAGGAGGTAAGTGAACAAGATGAGTTCTTCAGACTGATCTACACAGCTTTTATAGTGGCCTCACCGATGTCTTGTACAGCCACAACAAGACATCCCAATTCCTACTCTCAATGCTCTGCCCAGTCAAGGCATCCATCCCAAAGGCCTGCTTCACCAGCCTGTTTACCTGTGATACAACTTTCAAAGAACTGTGTACCTGTATCCCTGGGTCTCTGACTGACAACACTACCCAGGGCCCGAACATTAACTGTACAGGTCCCATCCTGGTTTGTTTCACCAAAATGGAACACCTCACCTTTATCTAATTAAACTCCATCCACTATTCTTCAGCCCACTATCCCAGCAGGACTGTTCATCCTGTTGTATCATAGATAACCTTCTTCACTGTCCACTTTACCACCAATTTCAGTACCACCCAAAAAACTTGCTTACCAGGAAACCAATATTCCCATCCAAACCATTTGTCCAAATGACAATTCTGGAGCCACTGCACCGGTGGTCCCATGCCTGCAGTCAGAAAAACAACATGTCTGCCACCACCTTCTGCCTCCTACCATCAAAAGAATTTTGTATCCAGTTGACTAGCTCCTCCTGAATGCCATATCCTTTTACATTGACCTGAGCTTATTGCTCAGTTTACCATACGGGACGTAGAACACAGAACAGTACAGCACAAGACACCTAAGCCATGATGCCATGCCAACTTTTATCCGACGGTAAGATCAAACTAACCTACATACCCTTCATTTTACTGCCATCCATGTGTCTATCCAAGAGTTTATTAAATGTCCTGAATGTATATGACTCTCCTTCCACTGCTGCATTCCACCCACCTAACAGCCTTTGTGTAAAGAACCTATCTCTCCTTAACCATCCACCAATCACCTTAAAATTATGCCTGCTCATAATAGCCATTTATGCTATGGTATAAAGAAGTGTCTCACTATTCACTCTCTCTGTGTCTCACATCATGTTCACCTCTACCAAGTCGCCCCTCACCGTTCTTCACTCCAATGAGAAAAGCCTTACCTCCCTCAAACTTTCTTCATAAGACATGCCCTCCAGCGCAGGCAGCATCCTGGTAAATCTCCAACTTAACCTCCCTAAAGCTTCCACTGTCTTCCTGTAACGAGGGGACCAGAACTGAACAAAATATTCCAAGTGGGGTCTAACCAGGGCTCTATCGATCTGCAGCATAACCTCACAGCTTTAAACTCAATCCCCCAGCTAATGAAAGCCAACACAACATATTCCTTCTTAACAACCCTATAAGCTTGGGTGGCAACTTTGAGGGATCGATAGACGTGGAACCCAAGGTCCCTCTGTTCCACAACACTGCCAAATATTCTGCATTTAACCCATTCAAGTTTGACCTTCCTCAATGAATAATTTCACACTTTTCCAGATTGAACTCCATCTGCTACTTCTCAGCCCAGCTCCGCATCCTGACAATATCCTGCTGCAACCTACGACAGACCTCCACACTATCCACCACTCCACCAACCTCCATGTCATTGGCAAAATTACTAACCCACTCTTCCACACCCACATCCAAGTCATTTAAAAAAAAATCACAAAGAGCAGAGGTCCTTGAACCGATCCCTGCAGAACACCACTGGTTACCGACCACCAGGCTAAATGCTTCCCATCCATCATCCCCCTCTGTCTTCTATGAGCCAGGAATTCTGTACCCAGACAGACAGGTTGTCTGTATCCCATGCCTCTGTACTTTCTGAATGAGCCATAAATGTGTTTTATCACATTCTCAAAGGATTCAATAAGATTTATGAGGCATGATCTGACCCTACCAAAGCCATGCTCACTATCTCTTATCAAACTATGGTTTTCCAGGGAGTCATAAATCCTGTCTCTCACAGTCCTCTCCAATAATCTGCACACCACAGACATAAGAATATGAGGTCCATAATTACCAGGATTATCCCCATTCCTTTCTTGAACAAGGGAGTAACATTTGCCAACCTCCAATCATCTGGTATGACTCCGGTGGACAGTGATGGTGCAAAGGTCATCGCCAAAGGCGCAGCAATCCCTTCCCTCGAATTGTGCAGTAACTTTGGGTACATCCCGTCTGGTCCAACAGACTTACCTATCCTTATGTTTACAAAATACTCAGCACATCCTTCTTCTTAACATCAACCTGTTCACATATATCAGTCCTTTTCACGCTGTCCTCACAAATGACAAGGCCTCCTCTCAGTAGTGAATACTGAAGCATAGTATTCATGAAGGGCCTCCCCTACCTCCTGTAACTCTAGACACAAGTTCCCTCCACTATCCCTGACCGGCCCTAACCTCACTATGACCAACCTCTTGTTCCTCACATCAGTGGAGAATGCCTTTCAGTTTTCCTAAATCCTTCCCAACAAAGCTTTTTCATGCCCCCTTCAGGTAGTCATAAGTCCATTCTTCAGTTCCTTCCTGGCTATCTTCAGAGTCCCCAGAGTGTGGAAACAGGCCATTTGACCCAACAACTGCATACTGACCCTCTGATGAGCATCCCACCCAAAACCATTCCCCCACCTTATTACTCTCCATTTACCCTAGCTAATGTGTCAATCCTACACATCCCTGAACACTATGGGTAATTTAGTATGGCTGATTTGGGCCGTTGGTGGAAACTGGAGCACCTGGAGGAACCCCACGCAGACACGGGGAGAATGTGTAAACTCCACACAGACAGTCGCCCGAGACTGAAATTGAAATCGGGTCCCTGGTGCTATCAGGAAGCCGTGCTAACTACTGAGTGATCTTACCGCCCCCATATAACCCGACAGAAGTCTAACAATCCTTGCGTCCTCAGTCTTATGTAAGCTTCCTTCTTCCTCTTGTCTAGATGTTCTACGTTGGAACTTGGTCAAATGCTTTGCTGACGTCCATGTGGACAACGTTGACTGCTCTGTCTTCATCGATCTCTTGGCTACCTCATCAAAGAGTCAATCCGGTTTGTGAAACACGGTTTCCCACTCACAAAGCCAAGCTGACAATCTCTAATCAGCCTTTGCCTTTCCAAACATGCATAGCTCCTTTCTCTCAGAATCTCCTGCAACAACTTACCCAGCACTGGGCTCACTGCGCTGTAATTTCCTGGCTTTTCCCTGCAGCCTTTAAGTGATGGAACACCATTAGTCACCCTTTAGTCTTCCGGTACCTCACGGTTTCTGTTGATAATATAAATCTCTCTGTTAGGGATAATGCAATCTCTTCCCGAGCTTCCTACAATATTCTAGGATAAGCCTAATGAGCTACTGAGGATTGATCTACCTTTACTTGTTTTAAGATTCCAGCACTTTCTCTTCTCGGTTGAAATTTTTTTCCAAGACATCACTATTTATTTCCCCAAGCTCCCGATCTTCCATGTCTTTCTACACGGTAAATTCAGACAAGATTTTTTTTGGTTTCAAATCTCACTCATCTCCTTTGGTTCCACACATAGGCGACCTTATTGATATTGAAGGGGCCCTATTCTCTTCCAAGTTATTCTTTAGCCCTTACTGAAACTTACATAAAGGCTTCTGAAAATTCAATTAGTACATTTCTGGGTTGGAGACAATTACACAGATGGGGAGGGTTGCACAAATTGGAAGAGGTTCCTGTGGTCAGGCGGGTTGGTGGGGACAGGGTGAAGTTTAAATAGATTAAGATTGAAGGCTTGGAGAACGATAAGGAAGTTACGATTTTTTTCACAGAAAACGAAGGGTTGTTGGTGCTGGAGACATTTACCAAGATAGGGACAGATGGAGAGGGAGGTGAAAGGCAAATACATTGACATAGAGAGTGGTTTTGTTAGGAGGGGTTTACAGGGACAGACAGGACTGAGGGGTTTACAGGGATGAAGGAATTTAGTATCTACTGAAGAAGTTTAGGGATTAGGGTGTCAGGGATTGGAGAAACTGACAGAGACAGAGAGCATTGTGTGGACTAGAGAAGCTTCCAAACAGAGGAAAGATTATCGGGATTGGAGGATATTACAGAGATCGCTAATACAGCATGGGCCAGGATTGATGCACGGGACCTCCTGTGCTGTCTCAGGGAGGACCAGTACAGCAAAGGTGAAAGCAAGATCCTTACAAGATAGTGGGAATGAAGCCTAGAATGTTGCTGTTCCTTGCCCAGCTCTGCATCTATGTCCTGTCTTCCGGGTCTGAATACAGAAGGCCACTAACTCCTCCATGTGCTGTTTACTGCGAGTGATCTTACCAGCTGCAGGATTTACTGAAGGCTCCAGACCTCCCTTTCCATCTCTCTCTGGCTGACCAAGCATCTTCAATGAGGTGATAGATGTGACAGGAGTTAGCAACATCCTGATTGCCTGCATGAGACAGAAATAGACAGAATGGAAAATTAGACTGATGCAGTGAGGATAACTCATGTAGAGTAGCACTGAGTCCAGCAGAGATCACAAAAATCCCAGTCTCTGTCCCTGGTCTGTGCTATTGCTGATCAGAGAATTATTTTGGCTCCGGATCTCAGATCAGCTGCAAGAGTAAGAGGAGCTGACAGAGGCAGCAATGAGAACCATACAGTGAGGGATACCACATGGAGAGATAATGAGCGATATCACCAGACTGCTGTAAGTTGTCAGGATCAAACAACAGTCATGGTGAAAGGGTTTAGATTCATGGTGCACGGGGATCAGTACTCAGTGATGGGTGAACTATGAGTGGGACAGATGATGACCTCATATTATTCTCACTCGACTGCTCATCCAGAATTTAATGCCGATGTCAGCTACACCCATCTAACTGCTTAATATCGTTTAAGGAAGGAACTCGGTTATCGACAGCAGGTCTGGCCTACATGTGACTCCAGACGCAGAGCAAGGAGGTTGACTCTCAACTGCCCCCTGAAATGACCTGGCAAGCAACTCAGCTCAAGGGCAGCTCGGGGGTGGGCATGAAATGCTGGCTAGAAAGAGACAGCAACATCCCAAGATTGAATTAAAAACAACGCTGCTGGGAACAGTGTCCTGGCCAATCATGTTGGTAGGTTTATGGACCGGGCTGTAAACTGACAGAGAGGATGCTTGGACAGGGTTCAGATGAAAGGAGCTTTCCAAGTCCAAATAGAAAAGGTGAAGCATCAGAACAGCATGGGAATGTGGCTGAAGACAAGCAGAAAGGTACAGGATGGGACAGATTTAACTATAACTGTACATCAGTGAATTAGGCTGTGACAGGACATTCTGGGAAACGGTAAATTACAATGTTCTTTCTTTGGAATGGACAAAGTACCTGCAATAAGGTAATAGACTTGTGACACAGATAAATAATATTCGGTCACCAGAAAGATGCGGTTACAGGAGAAACAAAAGGTTGAATATAAATATTCAATTGTACCCATCCTTGAGGGTCTCAGGGAGTGCAGGATGGGTAACCCTGACAGTAATGGGGAACAAAGATATTACAGAGAAAGCATTTGGCATCAGATGATGCAGCTGAATCAGCCTGATGCAGATTCTCGGTAACACGTGTCAAAAACACAAGCAGGAGAACAGTTTTTAGGCTGCCTAACAATATTTAATTGCTCATCCCTGTTACACATTCCAATGAATTCCTGTGTAAAGCAAATTTTGGGAGACTTCAATCTTTGTCAAAAATGATATTCTCCGAACTCCTCTCCGAATGTTTTTGTCAGTGTTTCTTTGAATAACACATTGTGCAAATGGCCAGGGACGTGACTGTCTCAGATCGACCGTTGGGTGATGACACTGAGTGAAGGAGTAATGTCACACTAAGATATCCTCTGGGAAATTGTAGTGTAGTGGAATTCAAAGAGATGATGGATTTTTAAAGTGACCATAAAGCACACCCTACAATCACAACCAAAGCCATTTGCATGTGTTTGAGAGGAGAACTGGCCAAGGTAAACAGGGGAAATAGTGAAGTGTATGGCTGGAAATGGACAGTGGAAAACATTTACAGAAAATAGATATGTACAGCACAGAAACAGGGCCTTCGGTGTCCAACTCGTTCACGCCACCCACATATCCTACCATAATCTCGTCTTATTTGCCAGCACTTGCCCCTAAATCCATCTCAACCCTTCCTGTTCGTATACCCATCCAGATGCCTTTTAAATGCAGTTATTGTACCAGTCTCCACCACTTCATCTGGCAGTTCATTCCAGACACGCATCACTCTCTGTCTGAAAACGTTGTCCCTTAGGTTCCTTTTATATCTTTCCCCTCTCACCCTGAAGCTAGGCTGTCTGGTTCTGCACTCCACTACCTCAAAGATCTTGTCTGTTAAACCTATACATGCCTCATGATTTTATAAATCTCTGTATGGTTACCCATCAGCCTCAAATACCCCAGCCCATTTAACCTCTCCCTGTAGGTCAAATCTTCCAATCCTGGCAACATCCTTGTAAATCTTTTCTGAAACCTTTAAATTTACACAACATCCTTCCCATAGGAAGGAGACAAGTATTGCACACAATATTCCAAAAGTGACTTACACAATGTCCTGTACAGGCAGAACATGACCTCCCAACTCCTCTACTCAATGCTCTGATCAGCAAACGCAAGCATACCAAAAACCTTCTTCATTATCCTATCTACCTGCGACTCCACTTTCAAAGAGCTATGAACCTGCAGTCCAACGTTACTTTGTTTAGCAACACTCCCTAGGAGCATACCATTAAGTGTGTAAATCCTGCTGAGATTTGCTTTCCCAAAATGCAGCACCTCACATTTATCTAAATTAAACTCCATCTGCCACTCCTCAGCACACTGGCACATCTGATGTAGATCCCGCTGTAATCTGAGGTAACACTCTTTGCTATCACAACACCTTCAATTTTGGTGTCATCTGCAAACTTACTAAATATGTTCACATCCTAAATATGTTCCTATGTTCACATCTAAATCTTTATATAAATAACAACAATAGTGATCCAGCACCGATCCGTATGGCACTCCACTGGTCACAGGTCTCCAGTCTGAAAAACAAACCTCCACCACCACCCTCTGTCCTCTACCTTTGAGCCAGTTCTGTATCCAATTGGCTGGTTTTCCCTGCATTCCATGAGATTTAACCTTGCTAACCATGGTGGAAACTTGTCAAACACCTTATTTAGTTCCATATCGCTCACATTGACCGCTCTGCCCTCATCAATCCTTTTGGTTTATTCTTCAAAAACCACAGTCAATTTCTTGAGACATGATTTCCCACGCACAAAGCAATGCTGATTATCCTTAATTAGATACTGACTTTCTAAACACATGCAAATCGTGTACCCCCTGATTCCTTCCTTCAACGTGCCCACCAGTGACGTCAGGCGAAACAGTCTGTAGTTTCCTGGCTTTTCCTGAGCATTTTGTTTAAATAGTGGCATGACGTTAGCCAACCTCCAGTCTCCTGGTACCTCACCTGTGTCTATCGATGATACAAATAGTTCAGGAAGGGGCCCAGCAATCACTTCCCTAGCTTCGCACAGAGTTCTAGGGTACACCTGCTCAGGGACTGGTAAGGTCCAAGGGAGTGTTTCTGAACAAAAAGACCTTGGAGTGCAGGTTCATAGCTTCTTGAAAGTGGAGTCGCAGGTAGATAGGATAGTGAAGGAGGTGTTTGGTATACTTTCCTTTATTGGTCAGAGTATGGAGTATCAGAGTTGGGAGGTCACGCTGCGGCTATACAAGACATTGGTTAGGCCACTGTTGGAATATTGCATGCAATTCTGTTCTCCTTCCTATCGGAAAGAGGTTGTAAAATTTGAAAGGGTTCAGAAAAGATTTACAAGGATGTTACCAGGGTTGGAGGATTTGAGCCATAGGGAGGGGCTGAACAGGCTGGGGCTGTTTTACCTGGAGCGTCGGAGGCTGAGGGGTGACCTTATAGAGGTTTACAAAATTATGAGATGCATGGATAGGATAAATATACAAAGTCTTTTCCTTAGTGTCGAGGAGTTCAGAACTAGAAGGCATAGATTTAGGGTGAGAGGGGAAACATATAAAGGAGACTTAAGGGGCAACTTTTTCATGCAGAGGTTGGAACGTGTATGGAATGAGTTGCCAGAGGAAGTGGTGGAGGCTGGTACAATTGCAACATTTAAAAGGCATTTGTATGGGTATATGAACAGGAAGGGATTGGAGGGATATGAGCCCGGTGCTGGCAGGTGGGACGAGGTTGGATTGGAACAACTAGTCAGCATGGCCGGGTTGATCCAAAGGGTTTATTTTTCATATTGTACATCTCTATGACTATGACCTGATAAGGTCCTGGGGATTTATCCACCTTTATGCATTTCAAAATGTCCAGGATCTCCTCCTCTGTAATATGGACATTTTGCAAGTTGATACCATCTATTTCCCTACATTCTGTATCTTCCATGTCCTCCCCACAGTAAGCACTGATGTAAGATACTTGTTTAATATCTCCCCACCTCCTGCAGCTCCAGGTGCAGGCTGCCTTGCTGATCGTCAAGGTGCCGTATTCTCTCCCTAGAGCCCATTTTGTCCTTGAGATTTTTATAAAAACCCTTTGGATTCTCCTTAACCCTATTTGCCAAAGCTATCTCATGTCCCCCTTTCGCCCTCCTGATCTCCCGCTTTACTATACTCCTACTGCCTTTATACTCTCGTAAGGATTCACACTCTCTCCTGAGATACGTTTACTTCTTTTTCAAAACTTAAACCTCAAAATGGAAACTCCCCAATTCCTGCATCTCGCGAAATGTCCGTTTGAAAATAATGACATAACAAAGAACTTTCCAAAGAAAGGGTTCGATGAGGTGAGCTCTGGTCAGTAACATCGATCTGAAGGTTATCAGATGCACAGAGAATACTTTTTACCAGAGCAGCACCAGGTCAGTTTACGAGTGTTGGAGGGTTTGGAGGAAGTTACCAAAAAAGGGAGGGTTTAAGATTGAAGAATTCCGTGGAAAACTTTTACAGGGAGAAAGGCGGTATTCTTGACAGTGTGGAGGAACAGAAGAATTTTGGTGTCCACGTCAATTGATCCCTCAAAGCTGCTACTCAATTGGTTAGCCTTATTCAGAAGACATATGGTGTGTTGGCTTTCATTAGCAGGGGGATTGAGTTTAAGAGCCTTGAGGTTATGCTGCAGCTCTATCAAGACCTGGTTAGACAACACTTGGTATATTGTGTTCAGTTCTGGTTGCCTCATCATCAGAAAGATGTAAAAATTATAGAGAGGGGTAGAGGAGATTTATCAGGATGCTGCCTAGACTGGAGGAGAGATCTTACGGAGAAAGGTTGAGGGAGTTAGGGCTTTACTTTTTGGAATGAAAAGGGACAAGAGATGACTTATTGGAGGTGAACGAGATGATTTGAGGCTTAGATAGAGAGGATAACCACATACTTTTCCCGTTGCAAAAATGGAAATAACGAAGGGACATAAATTGAAGGTGATCAGAGGAAGATTTATAGGAGATGTCAGGGGTGGATTCTTTGCACATAGTGTAGCAAGTGCGTACAATGCCCTGCCAACAGTGGTAGTAGAGTCCAATACATTAGGGACATTTAATGAACTCTTAGCCAAGCACATGGCTGATAGTAAAATGTAGGGTCTGTAGGAAAAAAGATTGGCACATTGAGGGCCGAAGAGCCTTTCGCTGTGCTGTCCTGTTCTCCGATCTAAATAGGGAGGGTTACAATGGCACAAAGAGGTTTCAGAAAGCTGGAGAGGATGGGATCTGAATGAAGAGACACAAATAGGAAGGTGTGCTCGGATTGTCGGATGTAACAGAGACAGCAATTGTCTGATCTGGAGCAGTTGACCCAAACTGGGAGGGGTGCGGGGACTGGAGGTGGTTTCACAGGGAGGGAGGACCATAGACGCAAAGGAGGTTACAGAAACGTGAAGAGCTATAGGACCTGCAGGTGTTCATGGAGATGGGAGGTTGGGAGAGATGCAGCAGTTTACAGGCACAAGGATGTTGGTAGGATGGGGTGTTTCACACAGACAGCAATGTTTTTGGAGATTGGAGCAGATTATGGAAATCAAGACTTTTTATAGATTAGAAGAACACACAGCTATGTGGAGAGCGGTCGCGACTGAAGATGTTTATACTTATAGAAAGGCTAAGGTTCTGCAGGTATTTAGGTATAGAAGGTGCAGAGTTGGACATGTTTACCAGCAGGCAAGGACAGTAACTTTGGTTGGAGACAGTTTCACAGATAAGGGAGCAATAGTAACCTCCTCCAGTTTGTCCAAAGTGGGAAGGGTTGTCAGGGAGGGTAACGTTTACACAGATAGTGGTGTAAGTGCTGGACAAGGTTATGGAGATGAGTAGTTGGATGGAGAGACTGGAGGAGCTTGCATTGACAGGATGGGTGATTGCCACAGGAGGATGCTACACATAAAGTGAGGCTTTTCGGAAGTGGATCAGATAGTCACAGACATTGGAGTGAGTTCTACAGATCAGGGGTACTGCACAGACCTGAGAGGATTGTACGGTCTCCACAGATTGATTGTATCTTTCTGACTGGAAAAAGATACGAATAGCTTAAAGTCAATGTATGCTGCTTTCTTTTTTCCTGAACAGAGCCTCAATATCCCTCAGCAGCCAGGGATCTCTGAACCTGCCATATTTTCCCTTCACTCAAACATACTGGTCCTGGATTCTTGAGATCACACTTTTAAAAGCCTCCTATTTGTCTGTCATTACTTTTCCTTCAAACAGACTCGCCCAATCGATGGCAATCATAATGTGGAGGAGACGTTGTTGGACTGGGGTGGACAATGTTAAAAATCACACAACACCAGCTTCCAGTCCAGCAGGTTTATTCAGAGGCACTAGGTTTCAGAGCGCTGCTTCATCAGGTGATTGTGGAGCACAATCATAAGGCACAGAATTTATAGCAACAGGATTGCAGTGTCATGGAATGTAATATCAAACACATTTAGTTTCTGCCTTTCCACTTTTAGGATGATCACCTGCGCTTCGAAAGCTGGTGCTTCAAAATAAACCTGTTGGACTATAACCTGGTGTTGTGTGATTTTTAATTCACCCAATCAACCTCGGCTCGATTCTGCCAAATAGCCTCAAAATTGGCCCTGCTCCAGTTTCACACCTTATTCTGTGGACCTGTTTGATCTTTTTCCATAACGAAGTTAAAACTAAGACAGTTGTGGTCACTGGATCGAAAGTGCTGTCTGACTGACTATTCAGTCACTTGCCTGACCATGTTGTCTGAGGGGAGGTCCAGTGTTACACCCACCTGAGTAGAGTTAGGCCTTGTTCAAGTTACATCTTGATTTAAGAAAATCTCTTGGACACATTTGACAAATTGAACTCCGTATGGGCCTTTTACTCTGTGGGTGGCCCAGTCCATCCAGGGGAAGTTAACATCTCCAACCAATACTACATTATTATTTCATTAGATACCTGTAATCTCTCTACACATCTGCTCCTCTCACATCCGCTGGCTATTTGGGAATCTTGAAGACTGTCAGAACAGAGTGCAGAGTTTCTAACGTCTAAACATATGTCCTCATTTGATGACTCTTAAAGAGTATCCTCTCGAAGCGCTGTTGTTCTGCCATCCCTTCTCAAAAGGGCAGCTCCCCCTCCTCACTTAATTGTCCTTCTGTCACGCCTGAAGCATCTGTATCCTGGAACAGTGAGCTGCCAGTCCTGCCCTTCTCTTAGCCATGTTTCTGTTATGGTTATAATATCCCAGTCCCCAGAGCAAATCCACGCTCTGAGGTTGT
Organism: Chiloscyllium plagiosum; assembly: GCF_037043375.1. NCBI lineage: Eukaryota > Metazoa > Chordata > Chondrichthyes > Orectolobiformes > Hemiscylliidae > Chiloscyllium > Chiloscyllium plagiosum. The sequence continues at coordinate 55,398,291 of NW_028270167.1, forward strand.
CTTCCTTACAAGTCAGGCCTCGTGCATTGAAATAAATGCATGTTAAACCAAACGTCTTTTCCCTGCCTTGACTGTGTCTCTGGATATCCTGAATAGCAAACTTGTTCTCGATGACTGATGCATTTTTCCACTGACTGGTCGATAGGCCCTCCCTTATTGAGAGTCCCTGCCAAACCTTTTTAAACCCTCCCCGAATAACACTAACAAATCTCCCCGCCGGGATACTGGCGTCCCTCTGGTTCAAGTCAAACCCATCATCTTGTATAGGTCAGCTCTACCCCAAAAGAGATCTCAATGATCCAAACCTTAACACCCCCCCACCACCAGCTCCTCAGCCACACATGTATCTGGCCTATCTTTCTATTTCTATCCTCACTGGGGCAGGTGGCACTGGGAGCAATCTGGAGATCACTTCCCTTGAGGTCCTGCTTTTTAACTTCGTACCTAACTCCTGATACTCATTTCACAGGGCCCCATCCCATCGTCTACCTCTGTCATGTGGACTGATGTGCACAATGACCTCTGGTTATTCATCCTCCCCTTCAGAATGTTCAGTAACCGCTCAGAGACATCCTTGACCCTGGTTCCCAGGAGGCAGCACACCATCCTGGGGTCTCTTCTGCGGGCACACAGTTTCCTGTCTGTCCCCCTCACAACTGAGTCTCCTATCAGTATCTCTTTCATTCGAGAGGATCTGGCAAACATATACTGGGAAGACTATCTGCAGTTTGTCCATATTTGGAAAGTGGGAGTATGTTAAAGTGATACAGTGAGAATTCAGGGCCAGTGTGTTCCTGAGCAGGGAATAGTAAAGGCTGCAAATCCAGTGAATACTGATCAAGCGACATCGTGAGTTTGATAAAGAAAACACAGTGCAATAAAACCAGGTGAAGCCATTCAAAAGTGTAGGGACTGCAAGGATATCCTTAGAAATGAGGGACACACAATGACCATAAAATATCCTTGTCAGATACTATTAAGGAAAAGTCACAAGGTATTTTATCAATATCTTTAGAATAAGAGGATTACTGAGGAAGTAATGAGGCCTGTTAGAAATAAAAGAGACAATCTGTGCATGTAGGTGAGGTCTTCAATGAATAATTCTCATCTGTATTCACACAGGAGCCAGGGATTTTAGTTGGGATGGTGAGGTTCGAGAACATGTTAAGATCAATACGGAGGAGGTATTAAATGTTTTCATAGGCATAAACCTGGAGAAATCCCCAGTGCCCAATAAAATGTATCCCAGGCTGTTATGGGAGGTAAGGGAGGAGGTTGCTGGGGCCCTGGTGGATATATTTAATAGTTTTCTGGTCACAGATGAAGTACCGAATGACTGGAGGATCACTAATGTGGTTCCTTTGTTCAGGAGCAGCAGGGATAGGCCAGGTAATTACAGAGCAGATAGTCTGACAGCAGGGGGAGGGACATTATTAGAAACAATTCTGAGGACGAATCAACACTTACAAAGGTAAAGATCATCTCGGCTCAATCCTCACGGATTTGGAAGAGGAGGATACTGTCTGAGAAAGTCAGTGGAGTGTTTTGAAATGGTGTCTAAACGTATTGATGAGGGCAATGCAGATGTTACATGGAATTGAATAAGGCCTTTGACAAGTTCACACACGGAAGGCTGATCGAAAAGTAAAAAGCCATTGGGTTCCAAGGCAAGTTGGTAAATTGGATCCACAATTGGTGGACAGACTGCTTCGTATTTGAAATTCCTTCACCAGTGGGTGTACCACAGGGATCTGTGCAGGAACCATTGCTGTTTATAATGGGCATTAACAACTCGGATGTGAAAGCAGAATGAACCATTAGTAGGCTCGCAAATGACATGAAAGGTGAGGTTCTGTCCACAGTGCGACGGTTGATCTCAGTCTACAGTTCAATGTCTTTCAGATGATAATTTGAGCAGGGTTTAGAGTGATCGAAGTGAGATAATACCCTGTGGGAGGAATGATAAGCGACAGACAGACATAATGAATGTTAGGTCCTTGTGGAGTACTGAGGAATACAGGGACCTTGGTGGACAAGTCCATAGATCCCTGAAGGGGTTAGCACAGGGAGACAGGGTGGGGAATGGACCTGACCTGGGGGTGGGATGTGGACCAACATTCTGGTGGGGCAAACTAGAGGAGCGGCTTGAGAGTGTATAAACTAGTGGACCTTAAACTGTCATGAAGACAGTTGAAACAGAAAGAAGATTGAAACTTACACAAGTTAAAGAAAGCAATTTCAACAGACAAGGCAGGCAAGAACATAGCAGGGAAAAGGGAATAACTGATGATTAACCTGCATTTGTTTCAATGCAAGGAGCCTGACAACTAAGGAAGATGAACACGGGGATGGATGGGTATATGGGACTTGGAGATTATAGTTATCATTGTGCTACTATCTGTGTGGAATATGCACATTCTCCCCGTGTCTGCGTGGGTTTCCTCCGGGTGCTCTGGTTTCCTCCCACAGTCACAAAGATGTGCAGTTTAGGTGAATTGGCTATGCTAAGTTGCCCGTCATGTTTGGTGAAGATGTACATGTAGGGGAATGGGTCTTGGTGGGTTGCTCTTCGAAGAGTCAGTGTAGACTTTTTGGACCAAAGGGCCTGTTTCCACACTGTAAGTAAACTAATCTAATCAAATCATTACAGAAACACTGCTGAGGGAGGAATAGGACCAACAAATCATTGTTTCAAGGTAGAGAGACCACAGGAAGCATAGAAGGGTTGGCAAGAGAGGAAGGACACGTGGTGGTGGGTTTTGAGTGCATGAACCATCACAGCAATACTTAGAGAGGACATTCTTATGGGATTGGCCACTGTGTTAGTGAAACTGTGAAATAAGAATGGGTCATCAATTTGATACGAGTGTACAGACCCTGAATAACCTGTGGCAGACTGAGGAACACATATGTCGGAAGGTCTCCTGTCTGTATCTGACATATAGGTAAAAACAATGACTGCAGATGCTGGAAACCAGATTCTGGATTAGTGGTGCTGGAAGAGCACAGCAGTTCAGGCAGCATCCGAGGACAGGCAAAATCCGAGGACAGGCGATTTTGCCTGTCCTCGGATTTTGCCTGTCCTCGGATGCTGCCTGAACTGCTGTGCTCTTCCAGCACCACTAATCCTGTATCTGACATATGCTTACTTCTTTTTCTGAAATAAAACCTCAAATTTTCTAATCATCCAGCATTCCCTACACCTTACCAGCCTTTCCTTTCACCCTAACAGGAATACTGGATACTGTCTCTGGACTGACGTTATCTCAATTTGGAAGGCTTCCCAATTTCCAATGGTAAAGGTTTCATTCTCTCAAAATGGAAACTCCCCAATTACGGCATCTTGCGGAATTGCCACTTGAAAATAATGAAAAAAATAAAGAACATTCCAAACAAAGGCTTGGATGTGGTGAGCTCTGGTCAGTCACGTAAATATACACGGAGAGTGCTTTCTACCTGAGCAGCACCAGGTCAGTGTCAGGCACACAGACAGAATGGGCAAATAGATTCACATCTGAGCTCACATCTCCCAGCCTGGGAATCTGAAGCTGTGCACAGCCACCATGATAAATATCTGCATAAATAGTCCAATCAAAAAGAGTCAGTCATTTAAATTGTAATATCCTTCAGGTTCCACAAACTATTCTCGGTCCCATCCTGTAGGTTCGATGAATCCTGCTCCCTCTAGCCTCCTCAGGATCCACGTCCCTTCATACATTTGTACCATCCTCCAGATTCTGCAGCCCTTCTTACTTCTGTAACATGACCCGGACTCTACAACCCTTCCTTCCTCTGCAATATTCCCCAGAGGGGACGAGAGGGTGATGGGGTTGCAGAGACAGTGAATGAGATCAGGATGAGACGGTATTGCAGATATTAGGAATACTGCTGTGGTAAAAAAAATGAGGCTTCAGGACTTTTGAGGGTTGATGCTAATAAAGGAGGTTACAGAGTGAAGGAGGATTGTCGGGACATGAAGAGGTTTCACTGTTTGCGAGAGTTGTAGGGATCACAGGAAGTTACCAAGATAGGGAGGGTTTAAGATTGCAGGATTCCACAGACAAACTTTACAGGGTGAAAGGCAGGATTCTTGACAGTGTGGCGGAACAGAAGAATCTTGAAGTCCACGTCCATAGATCCCTCAAAGTTATCACTCAAGTTGATTGCCTTGTTCAGAATGTGTTTGTTGTGTTGGCTTTCATTAGCAGCGGGATTGAGTTTAAGTTCCATGAAGTTATGTTGTAGCTCTATAGAGCCCTGGTTAGAGAACATTTGGTATATTGTGTTCAGTTCTGGTTGCCTCATTATCAGAAAGATGTGGAAGCTTTAGAGAGGGTGCAGAGGAGATTTATCAGGAGTGGAGGTCTAATGAAGGTAGGTTGAGAGCATTTGGGCTTTTCTCATTGGAATGAAAAAGGATGAGGAGTGACTTGACAGAAGTGAACGAGATGATTTGAGGCCTCGATAGAGAGGATAACCAGATACTTGCCCCATTTCAAAAATGGCTATAACGAGGGGAAATAAATGGAAGGTGATTGGAGAATGTTTAACGGGAGATGTGATAGGGTTTTTCTTTTACACACAGAGTGGCAGATGCATGGAATGGACCGCCAATATTTGTAGTGGAGTCCAATACATTAGGGACATTTAAGCAATACTTAGGTAGACACATGGGTGATAGTAAAATGTGGGGCCTTTAGTTTAGTTTAATCTGAGAGTAGGATAAAAGGTCAGTACAACATCAAGGGCCGAAGGGCCTGCACTGTGCTGTTCTGCTCTATATTATAAATAGGGAGGCTTACAATGGCACAAAGAGGTTTCAGAAAGCTGGAGAGATGGGATCTGAATGAAGAGACACAAAGAGGAGGGGTTGCTAGGATTGTCAGGAGGTAACAGACACAGCAATGGTCTGACCTGGAGCAGACGACCCAGACTGGGAGGGGTGTGGAGACTGGGGGTGGTTTCACAGGGAGGGAGGACCAGAGAGCCACAGGGTGTTACAGAAATGTGGAGAGCTGTAGGGTCTACAGGGGTTCATATAGATGGGGAGGTGGGGAGGGATGCAGCAGTTATAGGCATAAGGATGTTGATAGGATGGGGTGGTTTGCACAGACAGGGGTGTTTTATGTGAATGGAGCAGATTACAGAAATCTAGACGGTTTTATACATTAGAAGAACAAACAGACATGTGGAGGGTAGTCGTGACTGAAGATGTTGAAAGATACAGGAAGGCTTAGGTTCTGCAGGTTATTTAGATAAAGAGGGTGTGGTGTCTGACAATTTTACCAGGAGATAAGGACATCCATTTTGCTTGGAGACAGTTTCACAGATAAGGGAGCATTAGTAACGTCCTGCAGTTTGGTCAAAGTGGGACAGTTTGTAGGGGAAGGTGACATTTACACAGATAGGGGTGTAAGAGATGGAGAAGGTTATCGAGATGGGTGGAAGATGGACAGACTGGAAGAGCTGACATTGACAGGATGGGTTTTAGGCAAGGGAGGATGTTACACAGATAGTGAGTCTTTTCGGAACTGGATCAGATAGTCACAGTCATTGCAGTGAGATCTACAGATCAAGAGTGCTGCAGGGACCTGAGAGGATTGCAGGGTCTCCACAGATTGATCATATCTTTAGGACTGGAAGAAGATACGATTAAACTCTATGTATGCTGTTTTCTTTTTCCTGAACAGAACCACAATATCCCTCATCAGACAGGGATCCCTGAACCTGCCAGATTTTCCCATCACTCTAGCAGGGACATACTTGTGATCACACTTTTAGAAGCTTCCCGTTTGCCAGTTATTCATTTTTCTTCAAACAGACTCGCCCAATCGATGATAGTCATAATGTGGAGGCGCCGGTGTTGGACTGGGGTGGACAAAGTTAAAAATCACACAGCACCAGCTTCCAGTCCAGCAGGTTTATCTGGAGGCACTAGGTTTCGGAGCGCTACTTCATCAGGTGGTTGTGGAGCACAATCATAAGGTTCAGAATTTATAGCAACATGATAGCAGTGTCATAGAATGTAATATCAAATACATTTAGTTTCTGCCTTTCATCTTTTAGGATGATCACCTGCGCTTCGAAAGCCAGTGCTTCAAAATAAACTTTTGGACTATAACCTGTTGTTGTGTGATTTTTAATTCCCCCAATCTACCTCTGCTCGATCGTGCCTAATGGCCCCAAATCTGGCCCTGTTCCAGTTTCACACCGTAATCTGTCAATCTGTCTAATCTTTTTCCATAGCAATGTTAAAACGAAGACAGGTGTGGTCACTGAACCCAAAGGATAGGCCAGGTAATTACAGAGCAGATAGTCTGACAACAGGGGGAGGGAAATTATTGGGAACAATTCTGAGGGACAGTTTGAATCAATAACTGGAAAGGCAGGAAGCAATTAGGGATAGTCAGCATGGATTTGGTAGAGGCAGATCCTGTCTGATGAATTCAGCTGAGTTTTCTTTGAAATTACGATTGAAAATCTTGATGAGGGCAGTGCAGATGATGTGGGTTCCATTGGGTTCAGTACTGCCTTTGACAAGGTCCCACATGGAAGGCTGGTCCAAAAGGGAAGAGCCAATAGGATCCAAGGCAAGTTGGCAAATTGGATCCAAAACTGGTGGAGGATTTTGTCGGTGATGAGGAGCCTTTCACCAGCGGATGTACCACAGGGATCTGTGCAGGAACCATCGCTGTTTATTATGTACATTAATGAGTTGGATGTGATAGCAGAAGGTTTACAGATGACATGAAGGGGGAGGGTGTTATCCACAGTGAGGGGGATGGTCTCAGGCTACAGTCTGAAGGTTGAGGTTGGGACTGAATTTCAAAGAGTCATTTCCATCGATAAGGCAGGCAAGAGCAGAGCAGGCGATGAGGGAAAACCGATCAATTAAACTGCACTTACTTTGATGTAAAAGGCCTGACAGATAAGGCAGATGAGCGCATGGCATGGATGGGAACATGGGACTGAAATATCACAGGTATTACAGAACAACAGCTGAGGGAGGGACAGGACCAGCAGCTCAATGTTCCAGAGACAGATGCTAGAGGAAGGACAGAACAGGAAGCAAAGGTGGTGCGAGAGTGAAGTTCTTGATTAGTGAAAAAACTCACTGCAGCATTTAGAGAGGATATGCCTGGGGATCGCCCAGTGAAATTCTCTCAGTAGAACTGAGAAATAAGAATGAGTCATCATAGAACATAGAACATAGAAGAATACAGCGCAGTACAGGCCCTTCAGCCCTCGATGTTGCGCCGATCCAAGCCCACCTAACCTACACTAGCCCACTATCCTCCATATGCCTATCCACTTTGATATGACTGTATTACAGGCCCCCAGTAGTCAACGGGAAATACAAAAGCAAATGTATCAGGAGATCTCAGATATCCAAGAATAATAGGGTTGTAAAAGTCAGGGATTTTAATTTTCCATACCGAGACTGGGACTGCCATAATGTACACAGCTTAGATGGGAGGAATTTGTTCAGTATGTTCAAGAAAACTGTCTCAGTCAATATGGAAATGGCCTGACTGCAGAAAGGGATAAAACCTGACCTTCCCTTGGGAATCAAAAGTAGGGAAAGGGACTGAAGTATCTGTAGGGGAGCACTTTGGCAAAATCACCACACTTCTATCAGTTTGATCATAAATATCACATCAAAACGTACTGTGGAGAAAGTCTGGGGAAGTCAGGGAAACAAACAGTGATGTCTTCACAAGAGTCCACATTGGCGAACAGGAAGTGCTGAAGGTTTTAAAACGCATAAAAAGTAGACAACTCTCTCGGAACTAATCAGGTGTATCCCATAACATTAGGGGGGGGGGGGTTAGGGAAGAAATTGCGGGGTCCCTTAGAGAGATATTTCTATCAAAGTCAGCTACTCAGCTACGGGTAATGAGCTGGGAGTCTGGAGGGTCACTAATGTTGTGCCAGTCTTTAAGAAAGGCTGCGAGGGAAAGCCAGGGACCTAAACACTAGTTAGCTTGATGTCAGTGGTGCGAATGTTGTTGGAAGCGATTCTGCGGGGCAGGAGTTACATGCATTTGGAAAGGCAAGGATTGATTAGGGCTAGTCAGCACAGCTTTGTGCATACAAAGTAGTGTCTTGCAAACTTGACTGAGTTTGTTGAAGAGGTGATTAACAAGATAGATGAAGACAGAGCAGTAGACACTGTCTATCCTGACTTCAGCAAGGCCTTAGGCAGGGTTTAGCCTGGTGCACTGGTTAGTAAAGTTAGATCACATGGGATCAGGGAGAGCGAGACAAACGGACACAACATGGGCTTGACAGTAGGAGACAGAGGGTAGTGGGAGAGGGTTGTTGTGTGGACTGGAGGCTCTGACCAGCCGTGTGCCATAAGGATTGGTCTTGGGCCACATGTGCATTATTTACATAAACGAGAATATAGGAATCATCGTTAGTAAACAAAATAAGTGTTATAGTGGGGAGTGAAGACAGTTACCGAAGAGGCTCTTGATCAACTGGACAAGTGGTTCAAGGAATGGAAGATGGATTTTAATTAATGGATTTTGTTAAGACAAAACAGGGATGACTAACACTGTTAATGGTAGGGCCCTGTTCAATACTGTCGAACAGACAGAGACCAAGGGGTGCAGTGACATTGTTCCTTGTCAGTGGTGTCACAGGTGGACAGGGTGGGGAAAGCGGATTAGGTACACTTGCCCTCATGGGTCAGAGCATTGAGCTGGTACATCAAGGTACGGCTGGACAGGACATTGCTGGGTCCCCAGTTGGAGTACTGTGTAGAATCCTGATTTTCCCGATTTCGGAAGCATTTTCTGAAACTGTACACAGAGCAAAGACTGACCCTGATACTGGAGGGTTTGACTTACAAGGATAGGATGGATAAGCTAGAAAGCACAACAGTGGGAATGAGATAGCTTTGGCAGATAAGGAGAAGGAGAATGCAAAGAAATTCTACAGCATACAAGTACAAAAAAGCAACTAGAGAGACAATAAGGCCCCTCAGGTATGGAACCACAGGAGATGCGTGAGACCCTAAATGAATATTTCATGTCAGAATGTACTGTGGACAAAGACTAGGAAACAAAGGGAAAGAAACAGTGATGTCTTGTAAAGAGTCCCCATTACAGGAGTGGTGGTGCTGGAGGTCTTAGAACACAAACGTAGAAAAAGCCCTAGGTCCTGAACAACTGTATCCCAGAACATTGTAGCAAAGTAGTGGCAGGGACACGAGCAGAAATATTTATATCATTGTCCTTCGTATTTCCACTGGGCTGAGGGGTGACCTTACAAAGGTTTATAAACTATGAGGGGTACAGGTAAGGCGAACAGTGAAGGTCTCTACCCCAGGGTAGGGGAGTCCATATCTAGAGGGCATAAATATAAGGTGGGAGAGGGAAGACTTAAAAGGGATCAGAGGAGAACATTTTTCACAGAGTGCATGGTGCACAAATTGAATGAGCTGCCGGGGGAAGTGATGGAGAGAAGCACAATGACAACATGGAAACGACATTTGGGTGGATACATGGAGAGGAGAAGGTTTGAAGGGATACGGGCCAATTGCAGGGAAACGTGACTCATTCAGGAACCTTGTTCAGCATCGACTAGTTGGATCAAAGCAAAGGTTCTGTTTCCGTGCTGCATGACTCTGCCATTGGGGGAGGAGACTACCGAGATAAGGCATGATGAAGACACTGAAGCAAGTTACAGAGATAGGTAAGGTAGGCTGGAATGCAGTACATTTCAAACATGTGGAGGGACTATAGGGAAGGGAGAAGGCTACAGGGTCAGGAACTGTAAAAGGAGTTAAAAATTATTGAAGACACCGGTCCATGCGACATGCCATACATACAATGTTGGAGAGGGAAATACAGAAGAGAAATCCCAGGCAGCATTCCCACCCTCTCTTGGGAAACCTGCCTTCCCCTCTGTTGTACTGATGCGCACTAAGACAGCACAGGCCTGGATTGATAACTGTGACACTCCCGATACTGTCTCAGTACAACAAAACTTACAGCAGGGGTGGTGATTGAGCCTGAGGTTTGTCTGTACTCTGCTCCCCCTCCAGCACTGTATCTATGTCATGTCTTGTTAGCCGATATATGGAGTCCTCTCATTGCTCTCTGCTCTGTGTACTGTGAGTGATCTTACCTCACTGCAGGATCTATTGAAGGCTCCAGATCTCCCTTCCCTTTGTCTCTCTGGCTGACAAACCATCTTCAATGTGGTGATGGACGAGACACCCAGCAGCTGTGAAACCTATTGAGTCAGGACCTTCCTGATTACCTGCAGAAGATAGAGAAATAGACAGAATGGGAATTTATACAGATGTAGTGGGAGTTACACATGGAGAATGGTCCTGAGTATAAGATAGATCTGGAAAATCCCAGACTCCGTCCCTGGCCTGTGCTGCTGCGTCTCTCTGGAGTGGAGAATTCTGTTGACTCAGGATCTGGAGTAACTATAAGAGCGAGGGGCATTGACAGAGGCAGCAATTAAATCCACACAGTGAGGGATACCACATGGAGAGAGATACTGAGTGATATCACCAGAGTGCTGGAAGGTATCAGGCTCAAACAATTCTGTCAGAAGGCTTCAGAATCAATCAATTGTGTGGGAAGCAGGGGTTCTGCTTCATGATGGTATAACTGGTCAGGAATGAGCAACCAGTGAGCAGGCGAAGTGATAGCCTAGTGGCATTATTGCTACAGCATGTATCCAAAACCTCAGCTAATGTTCGGGGGAGGCAAATTTGAATCCCACCATCAGAAATGGGGGAATTTGAAAACAATACTTCTGAAGATAATAATTAATAATCCATAAATAGCTATGAGACAATTGCTGATGTCCAAAATATACAAACACTTGTCATTTCGAGAAGGACATCTGCCTATCCTCACGTTGTCTGCACAAAATACCCACAGTAAAATGTTTGTCTCTCAATGACCCTCTGAAATGCCCGAGCAAGTTACTCAGTTCAAGGGCAGCTAGGGCTGGAAAAGAAAGGCAGGTCAGACAGAAACACCAACATTCCACAAGTTAATAAAAACAATCCCGTTGCACTGGGCCCCACTGGAACCATGATGGGACCAGTGTCCTGGCCAATCATGTTGGTAGGTTTATGGACAGGGCTGTAAACTGACAGAGAGGATGCAGGGACAGGGTTCAGGTGAAAGGAGCTTTCCAAATCCAAATAGAAAAGGGAAGCATTGGAACAGCATGGGAATGTGGCTGAAGACAAGCAGAAAGGAACAGGATGGGAAAAAGTTTAGTTAAAACTGTACATCAGTGAATCGGTTTGTGACAGGAAATTGTGGGAAAGAGTAAGTTATATTTTGTTTGGAATGGACAAAGTCTCTGCAATCGGGTAGTTGGATTTGTGACACAGAGATAAAAGAGATTTAGACAGCAGTGAGACATGGTTCCAGGGTGAACAAAAGGTGGAACATAAATATTCAATGGTTCACAACCTTGTGGAAATTCCGGAGAAATGGGCAACGCTAACAATAATGGATATCAAAGGCATGACAGGGAAAGCATTTGGCATCAGATCATGAAGTTGAATCAGTCTGAATGTAAATTCTGGCTACTACTTGCCAAGGACACAAGCAGCAGAACAGTTTCAGCAACCGAACAGCATTTCATTGCTCATCACTGCGATGAATAGGAATCAACTGGAATTTTTAATAAAAGCATTGTGATAATTTTGGGAAACTTCAATATTCCCAAAATCTGGGACATTCACACTGACAAGAGCGATATTGGAAGAGGATTTCAGAGATTTTTTTTTCAGTGTTTCTTTGAATAACACATTGTGCAACTGGCCCGGGATGTAACTATCTCAGAGCGACTGTTGTGTGATGAAACTTAGTGAATGAGTAATGTCACCTGGAGAGATCCTCTGGGAAATTGTGAGAAAGTGCAGTTTAAAAAAATATAAAGGTTTAAAGTGAATCACAGAAAGGACAAGCTACAACTAGAAACAAAAATAGCCAATTACATTTGTTTGAGAGGAGAACTGACCAAAATAAACAGACTGAAACGTGTGTCTGTAAATGAACAGTGGAAAACATTTGAAGGAACCGTGTAAATCATTCAAATAAAGGACATTCCATTGAAACAGACATAACTTCAACAAGAAATCCCCACGGGTCCCTTACTCAGGACAAAAGGGATCATACTAGATTATGAGGCTGAGAAGATCACCATAAAGTACTTAAAATCCTGAAGTTAGAGAGTGTTTTAGGAGTAAGTTTAAAGGGATTGCAACGGGTCTGCTACCAGGGGGAGGGCATTGGGAAGGGGTAATATTGTCAGGGCATATTGAAACGATAGGGACAGGGAGAATTGAAGGTGCTGGAGGTGGTGAGAGTGTTACAGAGAGTGGTCATGGCCTGAACGATGTTACAAAGCCAGTACGGATTGCTGCAGCTGGAGGGGTTTGCAGAGGTAGGGAGGGACATATGTATTTTTATTTATTCATTCATGGAATGAGACTGCCACTGATTGGCCCATCAATCTTTCCCCCCACTGCTAATTGCCCAGATGGTAGCTCAGAGTCAGCCAAATTGTTGTGGGTCTGGAGTCACGTGTAGGTCAGACCAGGTTAGAATGTCAGATGCCCTTCCCTAAAGGAGGTAAGTGAACTAGATGAGTTCATCCTACGGATCAACAATGGTTTCATGGTGGTCTCACCAATGTCTTGTACAGATACACCATGACATCCCAACTCCTACTCTCAATGCTCTCCCCAATGAAGGTAACCATCCCAAAGGCCTGCTTCACCAGCCTGTCTACCTGCGAAACCACTTTCAAAGAACTGTGTACCTGTATTCCTGGGTCACTGACTGACAACACTACCCAGGGCCTGAACATTAACTGTACAAGTCCCACCCTGGTTTGTTTCATCAAAATGGCACACTTATCTAATTAAACTCGATCTGCTATTCTTCAGCCCACTATCCCAGCAGTACTGTTCATCCTGTTGTATCACAGATAACCTTCATCACTGACCAGTTTACCACCAATTTCAGTGTCAACCAAAAAACTTACTTACCAGGAAACCAATATTCCCATCCAACCCATTTATCCAAATAACAAACAACAGTGGGCCCACTACACCGCTGGTCACATGTCTCTTTTCAGAAAAACAACATGTCTCCCATCATCCTCTGTCTCCAACCATCAAGCCAATTTTGTATCCAGTTCACTAGCTCCTCCTGAATGCCATATCCTTTTACATTGATATGAGCTTATTACCCTGTTTACCATACAGACACAGAACAGTACAGCACAAGACCCTTCGGCCATGATGCCATGCCAACCTTTTATCCGACTGTATGATCAAACTAACTTACGTACCCTTCATTTTATTATCATCCATGTGGCTATCCAGAAGTATATTAAATGTCCCGAATGCATCTAATTTTACTGCCACCACTGGCAGTGCATTCCACTCACCCACCACTCTATATGTAACGAACCTACCTCTGAAATCTCCCCTTCACCATCCGTGAATCACCTGAAAATTATACCCCCTTGTAATAGCTATTTACGTCAGGGTAAAAAATGTCTCTCACTATTCACTCTCTCTGTGCCTCTCATCATCGTGTTCACCTCTACCAGGTCACCACTCACCCTTCTTCACTCCAATGAGAAAAGCCTTAGCTTGCTCAACCTTTCTTCATAAGACATGCTCTCTGGTACAGGCAGCATTCTTGTGAATCTCCTCTTTACCCTCTCTCAAGCTTCCACATCCATCATGTAATGAGGGAACCTAAACTGAACACAATATTCCAAGTGGGGTCTAACCAGAGCTCTATAGAGCTGCAGCATAACCTCACGGCTTTAAAACTCAATCCCCAAACTAATGAAATCCCACACAATATATTCCTTCTTAACAAGCCTATCAGCTTGTGTGGCAACTTTGAGGGATCTATGGACTTGGAACCCAAGATCCCGCTGTTCCTCCACACTGCCAAGGATCCTACCTTTAACCCTGCATTCTGCATTCAAATTCAGTCTTCCAAAATGAATGACTTCACACTTTTGCAGATTCAACTCCATCTGCCACTTCTCAGCCCAGCTCTGCATCCTGTCATTGCCCCGTTGAAACCTACATCAGCCACTCCACCAACCTTCGTGGCATTGCCAAACTTAATAACCCACTCTTCCACTCACATCCAAGTCATTTATAAAACCACCAAGAGCAGAGGTCCTGTAACCTCTCCCTGCAGAAAACCACTGGTCACTGAGCTCTAGGATGAATGCTTTCCATTTATCATCACCCTCGATCTTCTATGGGCCAGGAATTCTGTATCCAGACAGATAGGTTTCCCTGTTTCACTGTTTCCCATGTCTCTGTACTTTCTGAATGAGCCATAAAGGTGTTTTGTCACATCGCCAAAGGACTCAATAAGATTTGTAAGGCATGACCTGCCCCTTACAAAGCCATGCTGACTATCTCTAATCAATCTATGGTTTTCCAAGGAATTATAAATCCTGTCTCAGAGTCCTCTCCAATAATCTGCACACCACAAACATAAGACTCTCAGGTCTGAAATTCCCAGCGTTATCGGTATTCCCTTTCCTGAACAAGGGAATAACATTTGCCGCCCTCCAACCATCTGGTACAATTCTAGTGGACAGTGAGGGCGCAAAGGTCATTGCCAAGTGCACAGCAATGTCTTCCCTCACTTCGTGTAGTGACTTTGGGCACATCCCGTCTACTCCAATAGACTTATCTATCCTTATGTTTTACACAACACCCAGCACATCCTCTTTCTTAATATCAACCTGTTCACATATATCAGCCTGTTTCACGCTATCCTCACAAATGACAAGGTCCCTATCAGTAGTGAATACTGAAGCACAGTCTGCATAAAGGAAATCCCCTACCTCCTGTGACTCCAGGCACAAGTTCCCTCCACTATCCTTGATCGGCCGTACCCCCACTCTGTCCATCCTCTTGTTCCTCACATAGTGGAGACTGCCTTACGGTTTTCCTTAATCCTTCCCAACAAAGCTTTTTCATACCCCCTTCTAGCTGTCCTAAGTCCATTCTTCAGTTCGTTCCTGGTACCTTCAGAGAATCCCTACAGTGTGGAAACAGGCCATTTGGCCCAAAACCTCCATATCAATCCTCCAAACTGTACTCCAACCACAACCATTCCCCCAACCTAATTCTCTCCATTTGCCCCGACGTATGCACAAAACCTACACATCCGTGAACACTATGGGTTATTTAGCATGGCTGAGTCACCTGACATGTACATCCTTGGGCTGTGGGGGAGACCGGAGTACCTGGAGGAAACCCATGCTGACACGGGGAGAACGTGCAAACTCCACACAGACAGTCACCTGAGGCTGGAATCGAAATGGAGTGTGTGATGCTATGAGGTAGCAGTGTTAACCACCTGGCCATCGTGCTATTCAATGTTACCCTCTAGAAACCTATCTGACCCTTGCTTCCTCAACCTTAAATAAGCTTCCTTCATCCTCTTGACTAGATGTTCTACATTCCATTCAAGCTTGTTAAATGATTCGCTGTCCATGTGGACAATGTTGACTGCTCTGCCTTCATCGATCTCTTGGCCACCTGCTTGAAGAGTCAATCCGGTTTGTGAAACACGGTTTCCCACTCACAAAGCCATGCTGACTATCTCTAATCAGCCCTTGCCTTTCCAAATACACATAGCTCCTTTCTCTCAGAATCTCCTCCAACAACTTCCCCACCACTGGGCTCACTGAGCTGTAATTTCCTGGTTTTTCCCTGCAGCCCTTATGTGATGGAACAGCATAATGTTCCCTCCAGTCTTCTGACACCTCACTGCGTCTGTTGATAATATAAATATCTCTGTAAGGGACACTGCAACCTCTTCCCTAGCTTCCCACAATATTCTAGGAGAAACCTAATGAGCTACTGAGGATTGAGTTACCTTTATTTGTTTTAAGATTCCAGCACTTTCTCTTCTCTGGTGAGGATTCTTTCCACAACATCACTATTTATTTCCCCAAGTTCCCGAGCATCCATGTCTTTCTCCACAGTAAATGCTGACAGGACTATTTTGTCTAATATCTCACCCATCTCCTCGGGTTCCACACATAGGCGACCTTATTGATCTTTAAGGGGCCCTATTCTCTCCCACGTTACTCTTTAGCCCTTACTGAAACTTGCGTAAAGGCGTCTGATAATTCAAATACACCAAATCCCCTATATCACTCCACCCCTTCTACACCCTTTCAAACCTGCCATTTATATTCACACCAACAAATTAAGCCCAACAGGCTCAAAAACAAATTCTCTTTTATCAAATGTGTTTCCAAGTGGCCAGTTATTGCATATTGACATATCCTTTCTAACAATGTCAATATGCTCCCGACTTACTATCAGACTAACACTATTTGGTTTCAGACTGACAGCAGAAAGGGCTGAGGGAGTTCTTGTTTATCAATCTGAAAAAGTAGACCACAGGTTCAGCAGGTAATAGAGAAGGCAAATGAAATGCTGACATTTATTACAGAGGGAATGGAGTCTAAACATAGGCAGGTCAAGCTAAGACTATGCAAGGTACAAGTCAGACCACACCTCGAATATTATGAACAGTGTGAGTGCCCGAAGGAAAGATATTGTCGCATTGGACGCAGTCCGGAGAAGGGTCACTCGGCTGATCTTGGGAATGGAGGGATTTTCTAACGAGCAGAGGTGGAGTAGGTTGAGGTTGAACCCATTGAAGTTTAGATAATGAGAGAGAAATGGAATGAACCATCCAAGATTCTGAGGGGCTCTGATCGGGCAGAGGCTGCGAAGTTAGAAAATAGAACAGCAGAGCACAGCAACAGGTCCTTCGGCCCACCACGTCTATGCTGTCCATGATGCTATTCTAACTCATACCATCTGCCTGCACATGGGTCCATAACCCTCTATTCTCTGCCCGTTCATGTCTAAATGCCACTTCAAAACTTTACTCACATTTCTGTTTCTATGACCTTGCTTGGCAACTTCCCCTCTCTGTTTAAAAAAAAACTTGCCTCACAAATCTCATTTAAACTTTCTCTTTCTCACCTTAAATCTCTGCGCTCTAGTATTTGAAAGTTACACATTGGAAAAGAGATTCTGACTATCCACATTATCTATCCCTGTCCTAATGTTATATCCCTGTACCTGGTCGCCTGTCAGCCTCTGATACTCTCACAAAGCAATCCAACTTTGTTTAATTTCCTCTTAACACCTAAGACACCCTTAAAAACATAACACAGGTAACGTGCTGATAAACCACTTTTGTACCCTGTCCAAAGACTCCACATCGTTCCTGTTTTGTGGAGATGAGAACTGCGCACAGTATTCCAAATGTGACCAAACAAACATTTGATACAATTACAGCATCAAATGCAAACCACTTTACCCAACGTTGTGACCGATGAAGGCTAGTGCTCCATTTGCTTTCCTTCCCATCTGAAACACTTCTGTTGCCATTTTCTGGGAGTTACTGACTTGCACCAAGATCCTTCTGTATATCAATATCCCTCAGTATGCTAACTTTCTTCTTGAATTTGACATCAGCTCACACTTGTCCAGATTAAATTCAATTTGCTATTTCTGTCTACCTCTCCAACTGTTCTGTAAGCTCCTGCAGATTTTAATGAATCAGGGAAACAATGGTTTTGTGGAAAAGGCAGGAAAATAGAGTTGAACAGTATCAGATCAGCCATGATCTGATTGAAGGACAGAGCATACCCAATTGGCCAAATGGCCTCATTCCCCTCCTACATGTCATAGTCTGAGCACAAACTCAATATGTCCTGCATAATATAATGGGTCTCTGCTCACAAAACTCCTTTATAATGGGATTATTGGATATTTATTAGTACACAGCATTTGATCTACAAATATGATATGATGTTATAGAAAACCATCTCACATACAATCCAGGATTCTATCCATTACAGCACTGATACTCATTGCTGTATCAGTCGGCATGGAGACCACTGTCACACACAGTTACTGTACTGCCCTTGCCATAAGTACATTCAGTGTCCTGACTGTAACCATATTGACATTCCCATCACTGGTTGGTGCCTACAAAAGAATTCCTGCTAACGGTTGCTGCTGCTTGCTTATTCTCAGCTCCACTTTTCATATTCAGATCCACTTGACTGTCTCATTAATGCATTAACCTCATCATTCCTTCACAACTTGTTGGCTTTTTACCTAGTCTGCCTATTGGGACTAGATTGGGTTGGAATATCTGCTCAGCATGGATGGGTTGGATCGAAAGGTCGGTTTCCATGCTGTACATCTCTCTGACTCTATGGCTCTATCCCAACAAACCTTCAGCATTCACCTCCCAGCGATGGTCATTCTGCAGCTAAATCTCCGAAATGACAGTTCCATCATATCTGTTCACTGTCATTCCATCTGCCTTATGGCGAATACAGGGAGTCATTCCTCAGTGGTGGGGAGGTTGAACAGATGGGTACAGGTTACAGAGATAGGGTGGCTTACAGGGACTCAAGGATGTTCGAGTTAAACAGAGTTACATCTGGTCAAGAATGTCAGCGGGTCAAAGGGGTTTGGGGATTGGAGGAATTTACAGAGATCGAGGGAGCTCGATTAGATTCTGGAGATAGGGATAGGGATAGGGATAGGGATGGAGAAAGGAAGAGGTTGGCAGGCTGAAAGGCACAGACAGGGAGCTGTTTCATCTAGGAGAGTATTGTGTATATTAACAGAGATATGGAAGGTTGTCGTGACTGAAGATGTTTACAGATATAAGGCGGTTTCTAGGCTCTGGAGGCTACATAGATAGGAAGGCAATGGAGAATGCCAGGTTACTGGGTTGGAGACAGTTACACAAATGGGGAGGGTTGCACAAACTGAAAGAGGTTCCAGTGGTCGCGTGGGGTATGGTGTCGGGAATGAGGGTGAAATTTAACAAGATAAAGATCAAAGAATTGGAGAAGGATAAGCATATTACAATTTTTTCACAGCTAAGGAAGTGTTGTAGGAACTGGAGAAGATTACCTAGGTGGGACCGATGGAGAGGTTAAAGACAAATACAGTGACATGGAGGGTGGTATTGGTGGGAGGAGCTTACAGGGATAGACAGGACCGTCAGGGTTTACAGACATGAAAGAATTTAGTATCTACTGCAGAAGTATAGGAATTAGGGTGTTAGGGATTGGAGAACCTGACAGAGACAGAGAGAGAGAGAATGGTGTGGAGATTCCAAACAGAGGACGCATTATTAGATTAGATTAGATTAGATTACTTACAGTGTGGAAACAGGCCCTTCGGCCCAACAAGTCCACACCGACCCGCCGAAGCGTAACCCACCCATACCCCTACATTTACCCCTTTACCTAACACTACGGGCAATTTAGCAAGGCCAATTCACCTGACTTGCACATCTTTGGACTGTGGGAGGAAACCGGAGCCCCCGGAGGAAACCCATGCAGACACGGGGAGAACGTGCAAACTCCACACAGTCAGTCGCCTGAGTCGGGAATTGAACCCGGGTCTCTGGCGCTGCGAGGCAGCAGTGCTAACCACTGTGCCACCGTGCCGCCCATTGGGACTGGAGAATATTACAGAGATCACTTACACAGCATGGGCCAGGATTGATGCTTGCGATCCCCTGTGCTGTCGCATTGAGGACCATTTCAGCAGAGGGGAAAGCAGGACCCTCACAAGATGGTGGGAATGAAACCTAGAATGTTGCTGTTCCTTGCCCAGCTCTGTATCCATGTCCTGTCTCCCGTGTCTGAATATAGAAGTCTACTACCTCCACCCTGTACTGTTTACTGTGAGTGATCTTACCAGCTGCAGGATTTACTGAAGGCTCCAGATCTCCCTCTCCATCTCTCTCTGGCTGACTAATCAGCTTCAATGAGGCGATGGATGAGACAGGAGTTAGGAACATCCGGATTACTTGCATGGGACAGAAATAGACAGAATGGGAAATTAGACTGTTGTAGTGAGGATAACACATGCAGAGTGGCACTGAGTCCAGCAGAGATCTCGGAAATCCTAGTCTCCATCCCTTGCCTGTGCTGCTGCATCTCTCTGGAGTGGAGAATTCTGTTGACTCAGGATCTCAGACCATCTGTAAGAGGGAGAAATGCTGATAGAGGCAGCAAATAGACTGACACAGCGAGGGATGCCACATGGAGAGATACTGAGTGATATCACATAATTAGACACTGCATTAGCAGGGAATTGTTTGAATTTATAACAAAGGCACTGGGATAAGTGTGAAGGGATACAACCTTCCTATCTCATCATCTCTTTGGCGGTGGGTCACAGACGAGGCTGACTCCCTCCCACTCTCAATTGGGGGGTGGGGGAGGAGTCTGGAGTTGGTTGTACAGACCAATGTGGCCTTCCACACACTCTGTTACACTTGGGGCAGAAGGTGGCCATGGAAAGGGGGAGTGGGGCATTGGTGTGGTCACGCGCTCCTTGTGCTGTTTTCTCCTGGATTCCCATTTTCCCCACAACAAGTCTCGAGGAGCTTCTTCCCCACTTAGGATGGTCATGGCCCAGGACTTAACAGATTTGATTAAGAGATGTGGAGTTGTGGAGGCAGGATCATTGGGGACATTTAAGAGACTCCTGGACATGCATATGGTCACAGACATTTAAGGGTGCATATATGAGGATCAGTGGTCGGCACAACAACGTAGGCTGAAGGGCCTGTTCTGTGCTGTACTGTTCTATGTTCTATGAAAAAAAACGATCAACTCTGAAGAAGCCAATGTTTAGAAACGTGGACACATTTGTTAAAGAGATCGCTAGGGATTCTCCTAGCAGGAGTACAGTAGGAAGAGGAAACATTGTCAGCATTTAATCAGATGATCGGAACAGGGAGAGGTGAAGGTGCTGGAGGTGGTGAGAGTGTTACAGAGAGGGGCAAAGGCCTGATCAATGTTACAAGACCAGAATTGCTGCAGCTAGAGCTGTTTGCAGAGGTAGGGATGGACATATGTATTTTTCATTGATTCATTCATGGCCTGAGGATGTCACCGGATGGACCAGCATACATTGCCCTCCTGCTAATTGCCCAGAGGCAGCTCAGAGTCAGCCATATTGCTGTGGGTCTGGAGTCACATGTGAGCCAGACCAGGTAAGAATGTCAGATGTCCCTCCCTAAAGGACATACGTGAACAAGTTTATTATTACCAGATAATCAACAATGTTTATACGGTGGCCTCACTAATGTCCTGTACAGATACACCATGACATCCCAACTCCTACTCTCAATGCTCTGCCCAATGAGGGGTAACCGTCCCAAACGTCTGATTCACCAGCCTGTCTACCTGTGACGCTACTTTCATAGAACTGTGTACCTGCATCCCTGGGTCACTGAACTGATTGACAATACGACCCAGGGCCCGAACATTAATTGTACAAGTTCAGCCTGGTCTGCTTTACCACAATACAACATCTTGTATTTCTCCACCTGCTATTCCTAACCTCACTGGTCCAGCACTACTGTTGATCCCATTGCACTCTTCGATAACCCTCTGCACTGTCCACTTTATCACCCATTTCATTTTCACTCACAAACTTGCTAACCATGACTCCTGTATTATCATCCAAACTGTTTATATAAATGATGCACAACAGTGACCCGGCACCAAACCCCGTGGCACACCGTTGGTCACAGGCCTGCAGTTTGAGCAGCAACCCTCTATGAACACGCTCTGTCTCTTACCGTCAATCCTGTTTTGTATCCAGTTGGTGAGTGCAACTTGGTTATGTGTGATCTAAACATACTAACCAGTCTGCCATGCAGAACCGTGCCAAAGGTCTTGCTAAAGTTCATGTGGACATTGTGTAATGCTCTGCTTTGATTTGTCAGTTGTCTACCTCCACACTTAGGTTTGAGGCATCATTTCCCATGCACAAAGCCATGCTGACGATCATTAATCTGTCCTTACCTTTCCAAAAGCACGATGATCGTTTCTCTCAGAATCTCCTCCAACAACTTACCACCCCTGCATCAGTCTCACTGGTCCATAGTAGCTGTCGATGATACAAATATCTCTGGGAGGGGCCCTGTAATTTCCTCCCTCGTTTCTCACAAGGCGCTGGGATACATCTGATTATGTCCCAAGGTTTTATCTAACGTTTTGCATTTTAAGACATTCCGCACCTCCTCTTCTCCAATGTGCATTATTTTCAAGACATCACTACGTATTTTCCCAAGTTCCCGAGCTTCCATGTCTTTCTCCATAGTAAATCCGAACGCAAAATATTTGGTCAGTAACTCACCCATCAGCAGTGATTCTACACAGACAACATCATTGACCTTTCAGGGGCCCTATTCTCTCCCAAGCTAATTTTTAGCCCTTGTTGAAACTTGTCAAAATGCTTCTGAAATTTCAAATATCCCTCTACCACAACTAGACTCCCCCACCCTTACGTATTCTGCCATTTATGGTCACACCAAAATATAGAATTCAACAGATTTAAAAATATTCCCCTTTTATAAAATCATACATCTCCCATTGTTTCTAAGCATCCAGTTACCATTTATTGTCATGACCTTTATAACATATTCCAGCACGTTCCCGACATACTGTCAGGCTAACACTGTTTGGTTTCAGACTGACTGCACAAAGGGTTGAGGGAGTTCTTGTTTATCAATCTGAAAAAAGGTAGCTTACAGGATCAGCAGGTAATTGAGAAGCCAAATCAAATGCTGGCATTTATTACAAAGGGAACGGAGTCTAAAAATGGGAAGGTCTTGCTAAAACGATGCAAGGTACAAGTCAGACCACACCTAGGTTATAATGAACAGATTGACATAGAACCCATTGGGGTTTTGGAGAATGGGAGAGAAATTGAATGAAACATCCAGGATTCGGAGGGGCTTTGACAGGTTAGATGTCGTTAAGTTAGAAAATAGAACAGAACAGCAGAGTAATAGGCCCCTCGGCCCACCATGGCTATGCTGTCCATGATGCTATTCTAAACTAATCCCATCTGCCTGCACATGGGCGATATCCCTCTATTCTCTGCCTGGTCATGTTTCTGTCTAAATGCCACTTCAAACCTTTGTTCTCATTGCCACCTCTCCCACCTCCTGAGCAGTTCCACCCTCTCGGTAAAGACAACTGGCCTCATTCATCTCAGTTAAAACTGAGGCGCCCGAGTATTTGATATTTCTACATTGGAAGAAGGATTCCAACTATTCACACCTCCTAATGCTATATGCCTATACCAGGTCACCCCTCAGTCTCCGATATTCTCGCAAGACAATCCAACTGCGCCCAACCTCCTTACAGTAAACACATTCTCATCCAGGTAACATTCTGCCAACCCTCTGTTGCAACCTCTCCAAAGCCTCCACATCCTTCCTGTAGTGTGGCAATGAGAACGACAAACAACATTCCAAACATGGCCGAATGAAGGTTCATTCAGTCACAACATGACATGGAAACGTCTGTACTCATTACTGCGACCAATGAAGGTAAGCCTACCATACTCCTCCTTTACCACCACATCCCACTGTGTTGTTATTTTGAGGGAGCTACGGATTTGCATCCAAGGTCATCCGTTTATCAATGTTTCCAATTAGTCATTGAGTGTACTTCTCTCTTCCATTTGACTTCATAGATACATCACTTCGCACTTGTCCCGATGAAATTCGATTTCCGATTTCTCTGCACAGTGTTCCAGCTGATCTACATAGTGCTGCAACCTTTAATACTTTTCCTCACTATCCACAATTCCCCGAACTATCCCTGATCATTACATGCCTTTCCAAATGTCATCTGCAAAATACTAATCAAACTGCTGACCTTTTCATCTGAATCACAGATATAAATTACACACAGACATTGTCGCACTGATCCTTGTGAAACAGCATTGCCCACAGACGTCCAATCAGAAACTGACCACTGCACATGCCTCAGACTACAATCACCAAGAAAATATTGTATCCAACTTAGCAACGAGCATGGATTGTGATTTGATCTTCCAGATCCCCCTTGCTATTTGGAAGCTGTCCATTCAAAATGACTCTATATTTTGATTCCCAGATTAAATTGGCTGTCTCACTAATGCACTGACTGCATCCTTTCTTCACAACAAAACGGGACCTTGTTTGGTTGTTTGCTGATCCTGCCTAAATCCCTACAATCCCTCAATAATCACATCCCAGCCATGGCCATTCTGCAGACACACCTCCACAATAACAGTTCGATATATCTATTCCCTTCAGTTAATGCTATCATTCCATCTGCCTTGTTGCAAATGCATGGTGCATGTCACAGAGAGGGCCTTTGAGGGATGAATAGGGGTCACAGAGTGGGAGATATGTTTGGGGGCGCGACAATGTTGCAGGGTTAAACATAGTTACAGTTGCTACAGAATGTTCGCAGGAGAAAACATTTTATTGTTTGGAGGAAGTTAGAGAGATAAAGCGTCTTTGATTAGATTCCAGAGATAGGGATGTGTGTAGGGTTGTGGATCATTACGTGGACTCTGTTGATCAGGGCGAAGAAACATTCACAGGATTCCAGGATGTCGTTCATTTTACAACAGTTGTGGGATCTGGAGAATATCACAGTGATAGGGAGGATGGTATGGACTGGAGAATATTACAGGGAAAGGGTGGCTAGTATGGACTGGAGGATGTTGCAAGCACATGGAAGATGATATAAACTGGAGAATGCTGCAGCAATGGAGAGGAGTATATGGACTGGAGGATGTTGCACAGACAAGGATGAAGTTGTAGACTGGATACAGTTAGAAGGAGAGATAAATTTATGCACTGGAAGGTATGTCAGAGAGAGTGAGTGGTGTGCATGCTGCAAGATACGACAGAGATAGGGAAGCTTGTAGAGACTGGAGGAGACGGTCGTAGAGAGGCTTGTGTGAGACCAGATTCACTTATGAGCATAGGGTGTGCTGCAGTGAGCAGAGCCTTTTGCAGATATAAATGAGGATACAATGGCAACGAAGCAGTCACACCTATACATAAGTATATAGGAACTGAAGGAATTGAAGAGATTACACAGGCTAGGAGTGTTGTATGCAGTGGAGGAGATTAACCTAAGAGGGAAGCTGTTAGAGACTCAACAATGTTAGGAAATAATGGGAGTTGCAATGGTGATAGCAGATTTCAACAATTCGGAGGATATAGACCTGAAGGAGCTTTGAAAGAAAGCGATGGTACAGTAAAGGGAATTGTAGTGACTTCCGTTTCATAAGCAATCCATAAGCACTGAAAATAGCCTGTTTGACATGTGCATTATCTCTCGACCATTCATCAGACAGCGCTGCAAATTTTTCAGTGTCTCTGCCTACCAGCTTAGACTGAACTAGCATTACCCAGAAGACCTCGGGCCACTCTACCTGTCTATGCAATTTTTCAAATGAAATACAGAGTTCCTTGACAGTAGAGTCACAGGTAGTTAGGATAGCGAAGAAGGCGCTTGGTGTGCATTTCTTTATTGGTCAGAGTATTGAGTACAGGAGTTGGGAGGTCATTTTGCGGCTGAACAGGACAGTGGTGAGGCCACTTTTGGAATGCTGCATGCAACTCTGTTCTACTTCCGATCGGAAGGATTTTGTGAAATTTGAAAGGGTCCAGAAAAGATTTACAACAACGTTGCCAGGGATGAGCTATAGGGAGACTTTGAACAGGTGATGGTTGTTTTTCCTGGAGAGTCGGAGGCTGAGGGTGACCTCATAGAGGTTTATAAAATCAAGAGGGGCATGGATAGGGTAAATAGACAAAGTCTTTCTTCTGGGGTGTGCGAGTCCAGAATTATAGGGCGAGGTTTAGGGTGAGAGTAGAAAGATATAAAAGATAAAAAGGGGCAACTTTTTCACACAGAGGATAGTACATAAATGGAATGAGCTGCCAGAGGAAATGGTGGAGGCTAGTACAACTGCAACCGTTAAAAGGCATCTGGATGGGTATATGAATAGGAACGGTTTAGAGGGAGATGGGCCGGGTGCTAGCAGGTGGGACTACATTGGGTTGGGGTACCTGATCTGCAGGATGGGACCATGAATGGGTTGTGGAACCTGAAGGATGTTATGATTTGAACCACAGGTAATGTTTGATTGGATCTTTCAGCCAAACTTACAGATAGTACAATTGTAACATTTAAGAAGCATTTGGATGGATATATGAATAGAAAGGGTTTGGAGGGAGATAGGCCAGGTACTGGCAGGTGGGACTAGATTGGGTTGGAATATCCTGTCGGCATGGCTGGGTTGGAATGAAGGGTCTGTTTCCATGCTGTACATCTCTATGATTGTAAGATCGGCTGAATGGTCCAATCAAAAATTACCTGTGGTTCAAATCATAATATCCTCCAGGTTCCACAACCCATCCCCTGTCCCATCCTGCAGGTTCAATGAATCCCGGAAACTCTAAACTTCTGCAAGTCCCACGTCCCTTCCGACATTTGTACCATCCTCCAGGGTCTGCAGCCCTTCATACCTCGTAACATGGCCCAGATTCTCCAACTCCTCCTTTCTCTGCAATGTTCCCCAAAAGAGCACTGGAGGATGTGGGGGTTACAGAGATATGGAGGGACATCAGGACGGGAGGATTTTGCAGACATTAGGAATATATGGACTTGAGGAGGTTTCACAGTTTATGAGTGTTGTAGGGACTGGAGGAACTGACAAAGATAGGGATAGTTTTAGATTGGAGGATTCTGCAGAAAACCTTTACGTGGTTAAAGGCAGGATTCGTAGCAGCGTGCAGGAACAAAGGGATCTTGTGTCCCTCAGGTTACCACCCAAGTTGACAGGCTGTTAAGAAAGCGGATGGTGTGTTGGCTTTCATTAACAGGGGATTGAGTTTAAGAGATGTGAGATTTTGCTGCAGCTCTACAGAACCCCAGTTAGACCACACTTCGAATATTGTGAACAGTTCTGTTCGCTTCATTATCGGGAGGACGTGGAAGCTTGAAAGACAATGCAGAGGAGATTTAGCAGGATGCTAGCTGGACAGGAGGGCATGCCCATAGAAGGTAGTTGTGGAAGCTAGGGCTTTTCTGATCAGAGCGAAGGAGGAAGAATGGTGACTTGATAGAGGTGTACAAGGGAATGAGAGGCATAGATAGAGTGGATAACCAGAGACTACTTCCCATGGCGAAATGGCTATCACAAGGGGACAGAAGTTTAAGGTAATTGGCAGAAGTTGTAGCTTAGATATCAGAGGGATATGGGCCAGGTGCTGGCAGGTAGGACTAGATTGGGTTGGGATATCCTGTCGGCATGGACGGGACTGGTACGTTATTTACACAGAGTGTGGTGGGTGCGTGGAATGGACTGCCAGCCATGGTAGTAGATTCAGACACATTACAGACATCTCAGCAACTCTTGGATAGGCACATTAATGATAGTAAAATGTAAGGTACGTAGGTTCGTTTCATCTTCAGAGTAGGATAAAAGGTCAGCACAATATTGAGGGCGGAAGGGCTTGTACTGGAATGTGCTATTCCATGTTCTAAATAGCAAGGGTTAGGATGGCAGCAAGAGGTTTCGGGAAGCAGGAGAGGATACGATCTGAATGAAGTGACACAAATAGAAGGCATTGCTAAAGTTGTATGAGGTAACAGAGACAGCAATGGTCTGATCTGGAGCAGATGACCAGACTGGGAGGGGTGTGGGGACTGGAGGTGCTTTCACAGGGAGAGCTGTCGGTCCTACAGGTGTTCATGAGATGGGAGGTTGGGAGGAATGGAGCAGTTTACAGGGATAAGGATGTTGGTAGGATGGGGTGTTTTACACAGACAGGAATGTTTCAGGTGAATGGAGCTGAGTACAGAGATAAAGTGGGTTGCACAGATTGGAAAAACAAATAGACATATGGAGGGTAGTCGTTACTGAAGATGTTTATATTTACAGGAAGGCTTAGGTTCTGCAGGTTATTTAGATAAAGAGGGTGTGGAATCAGACAGATTCTCCAAGTGACAATCAGCAATTTTGGTTGGAGACAGTTTCACAGATTAGGGAGCATTAGTACCTTCCTCCAGTTTGGTCAGAGTGGGAAGCGTTGTAGGGGAGGGTAATGTTTACACATGTAAGAGCTGGAGAATATTATGGAAATGAGTAGATGGATGGAGACACTGGAGGAGCTTACATTGACAGGGTGGGTGCTGACAATGAAAAGATATCACATAGATAGTGGGTCTTGTAGGAACTGGACTGGAAGAGTCACAGGCATTGGAATGACTTCTGCAGATTGGGAGTGTACAGGGACTGAGAGGATTGTAGGGTCTCCACAGATTGATCGTGTCTTTAAGAATAGAAGAGTTCATGTAGATATGGAAAGCTTAAACCCAATGCATGCAGTCTTCATTTCAAGACCAGAGCCTCATGATCCCTCATCAGCCAAGGATCCCTAACCCTGCCAGCTTTTCCCTTTATCCCACTGGGACATACTGGCCCTGGATTCTTGAGATCACACTTTGAAAAGCCTCCCATTTGCCAGTTGTTCCTTTTCCTTCAAACAGACCCACCCGATCGATTAGAATCATAATGTGGAGGTGCCGGTGTCGGACTGGGGGTGGACAAAGTTCAAAATCACCCGACACTTGGTTCCAGTCCAACCGGTTTATTTGAAAGCACTAGCTGTCAGAGCACTGCTTCTTCATCAGGTGGTTGTGGAGCACAATCCTAAGGTACAGAATTTATAGCAACAGGATGACAGTGTCATGGAATATAATATCAAACAAATTTAGTTTAAGCCTTTCATCTGTTTCAGTAATCACCAGCGCTTTAAAGTGAGTTGGATTATAACTGGGCATTGTGCAATTTTAAATTCACGGCATTGACGCCTGCCAGATCCTGCAGAATGGCCCCAAACCTGGCCCTGTTCCAGTTTTCCTCTTCAATCTGTGGACCTGCTGATCTTTTTTCCATAACTATGTTAAAACGAAGACAGTTGTGGGCACGGGACCCAAAGTGCTCTCTGAATGACAGTTCAGTCACTTGCCCGACCTCGTTTTCTGAGGGAAAGTCCAGTGTTGCACCTACCTGAGTAGAATAGGGTCCTCTGCATATTGAGTTAGGAATCTTCCTTGGACACATTTGAAAAATTGCTCTCCTTCCAGGTCTTTTATACTCGAGGTGGCCCAGTCAATGCAGGGAATATTAAAATCTCCAGCCTGCACTCCTCTATTATTCCTATAGTTATCTGCAATCTCTCTACACATCTGCTCCTCTGGTATCTGTTGGGTCTACAACAGTCTACAATACAGTCCCAACAAAGTGACCACCCCTTTTCTTCTTTCTAACTTCTAACCATGTGGAATTTTAAATGAATATATGTTTTAAAAATTGGAATTAACAATCCATAAATAAGTATTAATAAAAATCCAAACACAAGAAAGACAACAGTTCACTCTCACGTGGTCTGCAGGACATACCCACAGCAAAGTGTTTACCTCTCAATTACCCTGTGAAATGGGCGAGCCAGCTGCTTAGGTCAAGGGCAGCAAGGGATGGGCAATAAAGGCTGGTCAGCCAGAGACACCCACATCCCATACCTGATTTTTTATAAAAATCCATTCAGATTGTTCCACTGGAACTGTGCTGGGACCAGTGTGCTGGCCAATCACGTTGGTAGATTTATGGACAGGGCTTTAAACTGACAGAGAGGATGCAGGGACAGGCTTCAGGTGGAAGGAGCTTTCCAAATCCAAAGAGAAAACGTGAAGCATCAGAGCAGCGTGGGAATGTGACCGCAGACAACAGAAAGGAACAGGATGGGACAAAGTTTAACGAAAACTGTAGATCAGCAAATCCATTTGTGACAGGAAATTGTGGGAACGAGGAAATTATGTTTTTTTATTAATGGACAAAGTCTATGCAACAAGGTAGATGGATTTGTGACACAGAGATAAAAGGGATTTAGACACCAGAGAGATGTGGTTACAGGGCGAACAAAAGGTGGAACAGAAATATTCAATGGTTTACAACCTTGCGGAAATTCTGGCAAAATGGGTAACACTAACAATAATGGGTAAAAAAGGCATTACAGAGAAAGCATTTGGTCTCAGATCATGAAGTAGAGTCAGTCTGAATGTAAATTCTGGCTACGACTTGCCAAGGACACAAGCAGCAGAACAGTTTTAGACCACCGAACAGCATTCCATGGCTCGTCACTGCAATAAATAGGAATTCATTGGAATTTTTAATGGTGAACATTTAGTGAAACGTCAATATTCACAAAGTCTTGGACAGTCACACTGTCAACAGTGATATTGGAAGAGGAGTTCAGAGAATGTTTTCAGTGTTTCTTAGAATAACACATTGTGCAACTGGCGAGGGACGTAACTGTCTCAGAGAGACTGTTGTGTGATAAAACTTAGTGAATGAGTAATGTCACCTGGAGAGATCCTCTGGGAAATTGTGATAAAGTGCAGTTTAAAGAAATATAAAGTTTTAAAGTGAAACACAGAAAGAACAAGCTACAACAAGAAACAAAAATAGCCAATTACATGAGCTTGAGAGGAGAACTGACCAAGGTAAACAGGCTAAACAGACTGAAATATGTGTCTGTAAATGGACAGTGGAAAACATTTGAAGGAACAGTGTAAAACACTCAACAAAAGGACATTCCACTGAAACAGACCAAACCTCAGAAAGAAATTCCCACCCATCCCTCACTCAGGACAAAATGGATCATATTAGATTATCAGGCTGAGAAGATCACCACAAAGTACTTAAAATCCTGAAATGAGAGAGTGTTTTAGGAGTAAGTTTTAAAGGGATTGCAAAGGGTCTGCTAGTAGGGGGAGAGCAGTGGGAAGGGGAACCATTGTCAGGGTTTATTGACACGATAGGAACAGGGAGAGGTGAAGGTGCTGGAGGTGGTGACAGTGTTACAGAGAGTGGTCAGGACCTGAATAGTGTTACAAAGCCAGTAAGGATTGCTGCAGCTGTGAGGTGTGTCAGAGGGAAGGAAGGACATATGTATTTTTATTTAATCTTTCATGGGATGTGGGTGTTACTGCCTGGACAAGCATTCTTTGACCCCATGCTAATTATCCAGAGATTGTTGGGGCCCTGGTGGATATATTTAATACTTTGCTGGACACAGGTGAAGTGCTGAATGACTGGAGGATCGCTAATGTGGTTCCTTTATTCAACAAGGGCAGCAGGGATAGGCCAGGTAATTACAGAGCAGATAGTCTGACAGCAGGGGGAGGGAAATTATTGGGAACAATTCTGAGGATGAATCAACACTTGCAAAGATAAAGATCAACTTGGTTTAGTCATCACGGATTTGGCAGAGGAAGATACTGTCTGAGGAATTCAGTTCAGTATTTTTTTGAAATGGTGCCTAAGTATCTTGATGAAGGCAGTGAAGATGATGTGGTTTACACGGACTTGAATAAGTCCTTTGACAAGATGCAAAATGGAAGGCTGGTCCAAAAGGACTGGGTTCCAAGGCAAGTTGGCAAATTGGATGTAAAATTGGTGGATAGCATACTTTCACCAGTGGATGTACCACAAGGAACTGTGCAGGAACCATTGCTGGTTATTCTGTCAAATAGTAACTTTGAAGTGAGAGCAGAAGGTATCATTAGTCGGTTTGCAGATGACATGAAAGGTGAGGGTGTTGTTCACAGTGAGGAGGATGGTCTCCGTCTGCAGTCCGATGTCGATCGGATGATAATCTAAGCAGAGTTTAGTTCTGATCGAAGTGAGGTAATATTTTGTGGGAGGTACGATAAGCGACGTACAGACATAATGAATGGTCAGTCCTTGCGGAGTACTGAGGAATACAGGGACCTTGGTGGACAAGTCCATAGATCCCTGAAGGTGTCAGCACAGGGAGACAGGGTGGGAAAGGCACCTCAACTGGGAGCAGGGGAGGGACCCACATCCTGGTGGGGTGAATTGATAGAGCTGCTTGAGAGGATATAACCTAGTCTGGCAGGGTGTTGGACCTTAAACAGTCGTAAGGCCAGAAAAAAGATTGAGGCTGGTACACAAGTGAAAGAGAGTGATTACAAAAGACAAGGCAGGCAAGAACATAGCAGAGAATGGGGGAAAACTGGTTATTCAAATGTATTTCAATGCAAGGGGCCTGACAGCTAAGGAAGATGAACTCAGGGCATGGACTGGATCATGGGACTGGGATATTATAGTTATTACAGAAACACAGCTGAGGGAGGGGCAGGACTGGCAACTCATTGTTTCAAGGTAGAGAGACCACAGGAAGCATCGAAGGGGAGGCAAGAGAGGACGTGTGGTGGTGGGTTTTGATTGCATGAATCATCACAGCAGTACTGAGAGAGGATATTCCTGTGGGATCGCCCAGTGAAGCTATGTTAGTCGAACTGAGAAATAAGAATGGGTTATTCACTTTGACACGACCGTACTGCTGACGCCTAATAATCAGTGGGAGACTGAGGAACAAATATGAGAAACCGAGGTAGGGGAAGCCCTAAATGAGTTTTTTGCTTCTGTCTTTACGAAAGAAACGAACTTTGTTGTGAAGGAAAATTTGAAGAACAGGTGTGCATGATGAAATGGACAGAGATAGAGGAAGCTGATGTGCTGAAAATGTTATCAAACATTAAGATTGACAAGTCGCCAGGCCCGGACCAGATTTGTCCTCGGCTGCTTTGGGAAACAAGAAACGCAATTGCGTCGCCAATTGCGAAGATCTTTGCATCCTCGCTCTCCACTGGAGTCGTACCTGAGGAAGGAGAGAGGCAAATGTAATTCCTCTCTTCAAGAAAGGAAATAGGGAAATCCCCGGCAATTACAGACCAGTAAGTCTCACGTCTGTCATCTGCAAGGTGTTAGAAAGGATTCTGAGGGATAGGATTTATGACCATCTGGAAGAGCATGGCTTGATTAAATGTAGTCAACACGGCTTTGGGAGGTGCACGTCATGCCTCACAAATCTTATCGAGTTTTTTGAGGATGTGACTAGAAAGGTTGATGAGGGTCGAGCTGTGGATGTGGTGTATATGGACTTCAGCAAGGCATTTGATAAGGTTCCCCATGGTAGGCTCATTTGAAGGTCAGGAGGAATGGGATATCGGGGAACTTAGCTGTCTGGATACAGAATTGGCTGGCCAACAGAAGACAGCAAGTGGTAGTATAAGGAAAATATTCTGCCTGGAAGTCAGTGGTGAGTGGTGTTCCACAGGGCTCTGTCCTTGGGCCTCTACTGTTTGTAATTTTTATTCATGCCTTGGATGAGGGAATTGAAGGATGAATCAGCACGTTTGCACACCACACAAAGTTTGGAGGTGTCATTGACAGTATAGAGGGCTGTTATAGACCGCAGCGGGACATTGACAGGATGCAGAGATGGGCTGAGAGGTGGCAGATGCAGTTCAACCTGGATAAATGCGAGGTGATGCATTTTGGAAGGTCGAATTTGAAAGCTGAGTACAGGATTAAGGATAGGATTCTTGGCAGTGTGGAAGAACAGAGGGATCTTGGTGTGCAGGTACATAGATCCCACCCAAGTTATCAGAGTTGTTAAGAAAGCATATGGTGTTTAGACTTTCATTAACAGGGGGATTGAGTGTAAGAGTCGTGAGATCTTGTTGCAGCTCTATAAAACTTTGGTTAGACCGCACTTGGAATACTGCGTCCACTTCTGGTCGCCCTATTATAGGAATGATGTGGATGCTTTGGAGAGGGTTCAGAGGAGGTTTACCAGGATGCTGCCTGGACTGGAGGGCTTATCTTATGAAGAGAGGTTGACTGAGCTCCGACTTTTATCATTGGAGAAAAGGAGGAGAGGGGTCCTAATTGAGGTATACAAGATAATGAGAGGCATAGATAGAGTCGATAGCCAGAGACTATATCCCAGGGCAGAAATGACTAACACGAGAGGTCTTAGTTTTAAGCTGGTTGGAGGAACGTATAGAGGGGATGTCAGAGGTGGGTTCTTTACACAGAGTTGTGAGAGCATGGAATGCGTTGCAAGCAGCAGTTGTGGAAGCAGGGTCAATGGGGACATTTAAGAGACTACTGGACATGCATATGGTCACAGAAATTTGAGGGTGCATACATGAGGATCAGTGGTCGGCACAACATCGTGGGCTGAATGGCGTGTTCTGTGCTGCACTGTTCTATGTTCTATGTTCTAAATATGTCGGGAGATCTCAAATACCAATAATAATAATAGGGCTGTTAAAGTAGGGATTTTTGAACTTTCCAAACCTAAACTGGGCGTGCCAGTGTTCAGTGTTTGCAAGGGAGGAATTTGGTAATTGTGTCCCAGAAACTCCCAATCAATGTGTAAATGGCCTGGAAAGAGAAACGGCAAAACCTGATCTCCCCTTGGGAAACAATTTCGGGAAAGGGACTGAGGCGTTAGTGGGAAAGCATTTAGCCAAAGTGACCACAGTTCTATTAGTTTGAAAATAGCTATGGAAAAGTACAGGCCTGGTCCACAAGTTCAAATTATAAAATGGGGCCAGATCAATCTTGATAGTCTTAACCAGGAACTTTCAGAAGGTGATTGGGGAGTCTATTTGCAGGGAAAGGGAAGTCTAGCAAGTGAGAATATTTTAAAAGTGAGATAAATTGAGCGATCAGCGCCAGCATGTTCCTGTTTGTGTGCAGCTCAATGCTGACAGCATTCGGGAACACTGGCTGTCTATTGAGGGTCTGGTCAAGGGTCAAGGAAAAGGAGGCATATGTCAGGTATAGCCAGCTGGATCAAGGGAATCCACGAGGATCATAGGGGCTGTAGGAATACACTGTGAGTGGAAATCAGGAATGCAGAAAGGGGACATGAAATAGCCTCGGCAGAGAAGGATAAGGAGAAGCCAAAAGTGGCAAAATAAGGGCCTCAAAGTTTGGGAGAAGATTTGTAGCTCGGGTGCTCGTTGTTGTGGTTCTGTTCGCCGAGCGGGAAATTTTTGTTGCAAACGTTTCGTCTCCTGTCTAGGTGACATCCTCAGTGCTTGGAAGCCTCCTGTGAAGCGCTTCTGTGGTGTTTCCTCCAGCATTTATAGTGGCCTGTCCCTGCCGCTTCCGGTTGTCAGTTTCAGTTGTCCGCTGTAGTGGCTGGTATATTGGGTTCAGGTGTGCTGCAGTGTGTTGTGGCTCTTTTGAATAGTGTCTTGATGCAACTTCGTTTGTGTGTGTTGGGGTGGTTGCTTTCATAGTTCAGGACTTGGTCTGTGTATATACAAGGAGAAAGTGAGGTCTGCAGATGCTGGAGAATCAGAGCTGAAAATGTGTTGCTGGTAAAGCACAGCAGGTCAGATATCATCCAGGGAACGGAGAATCGACGTTTCGGGCATAACCCTTCATCAGGAATGAGGGAAGGGCTTATGCCCGAAACGTCGATTCTCCTGTTCCCTGGATGCTGTCTGACCTGCTGTACTTTACCAGCAACACATTTTCAGCTCTGTGTATATACAGGAAAGCCACACACACAGACCAAGTCCTGAACTATGAAAGCAACCAACCCAACACACACAAACGAAGTTGCATCAAGACACTATTCAAAAGGGCCACAACACACTGCAGCACACCAGAACTGCAAAAAGAGGAAGAAGAACACCTATACAAGGTATTCACCAAAAACGGATACCCGCGCAATTTCATCAACAGATGCCTAAGAGAAAGACATCAGAACGAGGACATGCCGCAACCCAAAGGACTAGCCACACTACCATATATCAGGAGCATTTCAGAACTGACAGCCAGACTACTGCGACCACTAGGACTTATAACAGCACACAAACCAACAGCCACACTCAGACAACAACTCACCAGAACGAAGGACCCGATACCCAGCATGAGCAAAACTAATGTGGTGTACAAAATCCCATGCAAGGACTGCACAAAACACTATATAGGACAAACAGGAAGACAGCGAACGATCCGCATCCATGAACATCAACTAGCCATGAAACGACACGACCAGCTATCCTTAGTAGCCACACACGCAGACGACAAGCAACATGAATTCGACTGGGACAACACTACCATTATAGGGCAAGCCAAACAAAGAACAGCCAGGGAATTCCTAGAAGCATGGCACTCATCCACAAACTCCATCAACAAACACATCGACCTGGACTCAATATACCGGCCACTGCAGCGGACAGCTGAAACTGACAACCGGAAGCGGCAGGGACAGGCCACTATAAATGCCGGAGGAAATACCACAGAAGCGCTTCAGAGGAAGCTTCCAAGCACTGAGGATGTCACCTAGACAGGGGACGAAACGTTTGCAACAAAAATTTCCAGCTCGGCGAACAGAACCACAATAAAATAAGGGCCCTTAAAGATCAATGAGGCAATTGATGTGTGGAACTGTAGGATATTTGCTAAGACCCTAAACAACTTTTTCACCCCAGAACTTACTGTGGACAAAGACTGGGGAACTCAGGGAACAAGAGTAATATGTTAGACCACAATTGGAGTTCTCTGCGATTCCAGCCTCCCTGCTCTAGGAATGACATTGTGAAACTGGAAAGTGCTCAGAAAAGATTGACAAGATGTTGCCAGGGTTGTTGCTGAATAATCTGGGGTTATTTTCCCTGGAGCATCGGAGACTGAGGGGTGACCTGACAGACGTTTATCTAAACATGAGGGGTATGGATAGGGTACATATTCAAGGTCTTTTCCCAGGGATTAGGTAGTCCAAACCTAGAGGGCATAAGTTTAGGTTTAGAGGGGACAGATTTAAAAGGGACCGAAGGAACAGTTTTTTCATGATAGAGTGATGCGTGTATGAAATGAACTGAGAGAGAATGTAACAGATACTGATACTATGACAACATTTAAAAGGTATCTGGATGGGAATATGAATTGTAATGGTTTAGTGGTACATGGGCCAAATGCTGGTAAATGAGATGGATTTGTTTAGATCTTCTGGTCAGCATGGACAAGTGGGACCGAAGGGTCTGTTTCCATGCTGTACATCTTTATGACTTGAAAAGAATGCATGTTATAGAAGAGGTGGTACTGGAAGCTTTATAACACAAAGGTATGGAAAGCCCCAGGACCTGATTAACTGTAAGACAGGCGATGCTGGGGAAGAAATTGTAGAGCCCCAAGCAAAGGTATTTGTACAATTGACAGCCACGTGAGATGGGCTGGAAGTTTGGAGGGTGGAATAGTTGACAGTGAAGGAAGTTTTTAAGATTACAAAGGGATCTTGATGAGTGAATGAGCTGAAAAACTGTAGACGGAATTCAATTTGAATAAATGCAACCTAATAAATTTGGTAAAACAAACAAGGGTATACAATTAATGTTATGGCCTCGGTTAGTGTTTCAGAGCAGAGCGACCCCTGGGTACATCATTCTTGAAGTTTGCATCACAGGATGGATAAGACAGTGCTTGGCATGTCTGACTATTGCTCAGTCCATTGAGTGTAGGATTTGGGACGTCAGGTTGAGATTGTACCGATATTGGTGAGGCCTCTTCTGCAACACTCTGTCCAGTTCTGGTCGCCCAGTTATAGGGAGGATTTTATTCTGCTGCAGGGGGTTCAGAAGAGATTTACCAGGATGTTGCTGTGTATGGAAGGCTTGAGATCTGAAAAATGGCAGGATAGGTTGAGTCGTTTTTCACAGGAGCCTGGAGATTGAGAGGTGACCTTATAGAAGTTTATAAGATAATAATAGATAGAGTTAACGGTAACTGCATTTTCCCCAGGATGGGGGAGTCTCAAGAGAAGGGGCCACATTTTTAAGGTTAGAGGAGAGAGATCTTTAAAAGAATGACATGAGGGTCAAATTGTAACACAGAGGGAGGTTTGAGTGTGGAATGAAGTTCTTGAGGAAGGGGTGGATGTGGGTACAATTACAACGTTTTTCAGACATTTTGATAAGTACGTGAATAGGAAATGTTTGGAGGGATATGGGCCAGCAACAGGCAGCTGGGATGGGTTTAGTTTGAGATTATGTTTTCTACCAACTGTAGGGTCTGTTTCCATGCTGTACAACTATGACAAGAATATAGTTTTGGTCCATTTTTTGAGAAATGAGTTGATGGAATGCTAGGGAACTAAAGACCAATTAGCCAGATGTCAGTGATGGGTAGGTTGTGGAAGTGATTCTGCCAGGCAGGAGTTACATGCATTTGCAAAGGCAAGGATTGATGAAAGCTAGTCAGCACAAAGTCAGGTCTCACTAACTTTGTGCGTACAAAGTCAGGTCTCACTAACTTTGTGCGTACAAAGTCAGGTCTCACTAACTTTGTGCGTACAAAGTCAGGTCTCACTAACTTGATTGCTTTTGTTGAAGTGGTGACCATACATTGTCTACAATAAAGTCAGCAGGACCTTTGACAGGGTTTAGCATGATATACTGGTTCAGAAGATTAGATCACATGGGATCAGGGAGAGCTAGCCAACTGGATACAAAATAGGCTTGACAGTTGGAGACAGAGGGTGGTGGGAGAGGATTGTTGTTCAGATTGGAGGCCTGTGACCAGCGGTGTGCTATAAGGATCGGGGCTGGGTCCACTGATATGTATCATCTACATAAACGATTTGGTTGAGAATATAGGAGTCATTGCTAGTAAGTTTGCAGATGATCAAATTAATAGTGCCGTGTGCAGTGAATATGGTTATCAAAGGGGCTCTTCAACAACGGGATCAGTGGACCAAGGAATGAAAGATGCAGTTGACGTATCATGTTGGATTTTGTTGAGATAAACCAGGGAGGACTAACACAGTTAATGGTTTGGCTCTGGACAGTGTTGTCGAACAGCGAGAGACCAAGGGGTGCAGTTACATTGTTCCTTGGAAGTGGCATTGCAGTTGGACAGGGTGGAGAAAGCAGTATTTGACACACTTTCTTTGATTGTCCAGAGCTTTGATGTGAATTGGAGACATTTGTAACATTGTCCTAAATATTTGCCTTAGGCAGAGGAGGCTATGGATTGACCTTATAAAGGTTTATAAAACCATGCGGGGCCTCAGTAAGGTGAAAAGCCAAGGGTAGGTGAGTCCAAAGCTAGAGGGTATAAACAGGAGGTGAGAGAGCAAGGATTTAAAGAGGGAGCTGATCGGCAACATTATCCACAGAG
The DNA here is from genome assembly GCF_037043375.1 of Chiloscyllium plagiosum. Taxonomy (NCBI): domain Eukaryota; kingdom Metazoa; phylum Chordata; class Chondrichthyes; order Orectolobiformes; family Hemiscylliidae; genus Chiloscyllium; species Chiloscyllium plagiosum. Next base: position 55,437,292 of record NW_028270167.1, read on the forward strand.
GATGGTGCATAGATGGAACGGGCCGCCAGAGGAAATGGGAGAAACGTGTACAATTACAACATGGAAAAGACATTTGGAGGGATACATGGAGAGGAGAAGGTTTGAAGAGATAAGGGCCAAACACAGGCAAATGCGACACGTTTAGTATAAGAATCATGGTCAGCATTGATGAGTTGGAGTGAAGGTCCTGTTTCCGTGCTACATGACTCCGTATCCAGTTAAAGAGGAGGAGACTACTGAGATAAGGCATGTTGTAGACACTGAAGCAAGTTACAGCGATAGGGATGGTAGGCTGGAATCCAGTACGTTTCAAATTAGTGAAGTAACTATAAGGAACGGAGGAGGTTACAAAGATAGCAACTGTTATAGGATTTAAAAAATTATTGAAGACATTGGTCACCAAGATATGACATAGATTCAGTGTAGCAGTGTGGTTAGTCTTAGTACAACAGACCTTACATTATGGGCAGGGATTGAGCCTGAGGTATGTCTGTATTGTGCTCCCCCCTTCAGCACTGTATCTGTGTCATGTCTTGTTAGCCGATGTTTGGAGCCCTCTCATTGCTCTCTGCTCTGTGCACTGTGAGTGATCTTACCTCACTGCAAGATTTATTGAAGGCTACAGATCTCCCTGCCCTTTGTCTCTCTGGCTGACAAACCATCTTCAATGTGATGATTGACGAGACACCCAGCAGTTGGGAAGATTATTGACTCAGGACCTTCCTGAGTACGTGTAGGAGACAAAGAGATATACAGAATGGGAAATTAGACTGATGCTGTGAGGGTTACATATGGAAAATGGCACTGTGCCCCACAGAGATCTGGAAAATCTCAGTTTCCATCCCTGGCCTGTGCTGCTGTGTCTCTCTGAAGTGGAGAATTCTGTTGGCTCAGGATCTGGAGATCCTGAGCGAGAGACACTGACAGAGGCAGCAATTCGACTCACACAGTGAGGGATACCACATGGAGAGAGACTGAGTGATATCACCAGAGTGCAGCAAGTTATCAAGATCAAACAATTGGGTCGGAAGAACGGGTTTAGCTTCATGATGCACTGGTGTCAGTGTTCAGGGATGGGCAACCATTGAGCAGGTGAAGTGATGGCCGAGTGGTATTACTACAGCACGTATCCAAAACCTCAGCTCATGTACAGGGAAGAAATGTTTGAATCCCACCATCGGAAATGGTGGAATTTGAAATCAATAATTTTAAAAATAGTAACTAACAATCTATAAATAAATATGAGACCATTGCTGATGTACAAAAAGCCCAAACACTTGTCCTTCAGAGATGGACCTCTGCCCATCCTAACATGGTCTGCATGACATAACCACAGCAAAGTGTTTGCCTCTCAATTACCCTCTGAAATGGCTGAGCAAGTTACTCAGCTCAATGGCAGCTCGGGCTGGACAAGAAGGGCTGGTCAGCCAGAGATACCAACATCCCACACCTGAATTTTAAAAAATAATCCATTCGGATGGACCCACTGGAACCATGCTGGGGTCAGTGTCCTGGCCAATCATGTCGGTAGGTTTATGGGCAGGACTTTAAACTGACATAGGGGATGCAGGGACAGGCTTCAGATGAAGGAACATCCCAAATCCAAAGAAAGGTGACGCATCGGAACAGCATGGTAATTTGGCTGAAGACATACAGAAAGGAACCGTAAGGGACAGAGTTTAACTTAACCTGTACATCAGCGAATAGGTATGTGACAGGACATTGTGGGAAAGAGAAATGTATGTCTTTTTTTCGCATGGACAAAGTCTCTGCAATAAGGTAGATGGATTTGTGACACAGAGATAAAATAGATTTATACACCAGGGAGACGTGGTTACAGGGTGAACAAAAGGTGAACGTAAGTATTAAATAGCTCACAAACTTGTGGAAACTCAGGCAAAATGCGCAACGAGAACTATAATGGATAACAAAGGCATTACAGAGAAAGCATTTGGCCGCAGATCATGAAGTAGAGTCGGAATGTAAATTCTGGCTACGACTTGCCAAGGACAGAATAAGTAGAACATTTTTAGCCACCGAACAGCATTTCATTGCACATCACTGCATTAAACAGGAATTAATTGGAATTTTTTAACAAAGATATTGTGATAATTTTGGGAAACTTCAATATTCGCATAATCTGGGACAATCACACTGACAACAGTGATAGTGGAAGGGGAGTACAGATTTTTTTTTCAGTGTTTCTTTGAATAACACATTGTGCAACTAGCTAGGGACATAACTATGTCAGATCGATGGTTGTGTGATGAAACTTAGTGAATGAGTAATGTCACCTGGAGAGATCCTCCGGGAAATTGTGATAAAGTGCAGTTTAAAGAAATATAAAGTTTTAGAGTGAATCACAGAAAGGGCAAATTTCAATGAAAAAGAAAAATAGTCAATTGTGTAAATTTGACAGGAGAAGCGACCAAGGTAAACAGGCTAAACAGACTGGAACATGTATCTGTAAATGAACAGTGGAAAACATTTGAAGGAACAGTGTAAATCACTCAAAAAAAGTACATTCCATCGAAACAGACAAAACCTTAACAGGAAACTCACTCCTGTCCCTCACTCAGGACAAAATGGATCATATTAGATTATGAGGCTGACAAGATCAGCAAAACGTGCTTAAAATCCAGAAGTGAGAGTGTGCTTTAAGAATAAGTTTTAAAGGGATTGCAAAGGGTCTGCTGGCAAGAGGAGGGCAGTGGGAAGGGGAATCATTGTCAGGGTTTAATGACACAAGAGGAACAGGGAGAGGTGAAGGTGTTGGAGCGCGGCCAGGGCCTGAACGGTGTTACAAAGCCAGTACGGATTGCTGCAGCTGGAGGGGTTTGCAGGGATAGAGAAGGACATTGGTGGGAGAGGATCAACCAGCTGCTCATCCAAAACCACCACGTCAGTGGCCACAGGATTTTTCGTACACACTATTGACCATCCTCAGGCCATAGGATTATTCACACACAGTATTGACCATTCTCAGCCCACAGGAGCATTCACATAAAGCATTTACGAATTACAGGCCAGAGGATAATTCACTGTATTGACCATCCTCAGGCCACAGGATTATTCACAGATAGTATTGACCATCCTCAGGCCACAGGATTATTCACACACAGTTTTCAGCATTTACAGCGCACAGGATTATTCATACTCTATTGACCATGCACAGGCCACAGTATAATTAACAAACAGAAATGACCATGCAGAGACCACAGATTATTAACACACAGCATTGACCATCCACAGGCCACATTATTACTCACACACAGTATTAACGATTCACAGGCCACAAGTTTATCAACACACAGCAGTGACCATTCTCCGGCTGCAGGATTATTCACACACAGTATTGCCCATTCACAGGTCTCAGGATTATTAACACGCAGTATTGAACAACCTCAGGCAACAGGATTATTCACACACTATATTGACCATCCTCAGGCCACAGGAGTATTCACACACAGTACTGAACATCCTCAAGCAACAGGATTATTCACACACAGTATTGACCATTCTCAGGTCACAGGATTTCTCACACACTGTATTGACCAGCCTATGGCCACAGGATTTTTGAACACACTGTCTTGAACATTTACAGGTCACAGGATTACCCACACAATGTATTGACGACTCTCAGGCCACAGGTTTATTCACACTCAGTATTGAGCAGTCACAGTGCACAGGATTATACACACACAGTATTGACAATCCTCAGGCCACAGTATTATTAACAAACAGAAATGACCATCCACAGGGATACTCAAAAAAAATAAACATTCTCAGGCCACAGGATTACTCAAACACAGTATTGACCACCATTAGGCCACAGGATAAATGAACACACTGTCTTGACCATTTACAGGTCTCAGTTTCATTCATACACAGTTTTGACCATTCTCAGGCCACAGGATTGTTCACACAGTGTATTGATCACCCTCAGACTGCAGGATTACTCACAGACAGTACTCACTACCCTCAGGCCACAGGATTGTTCACACAGTGTATTGATCACCCTCAGGCTGCAGGTTTATTCACAGACTGTACTCACTACCCTCAGGATACAGGATTGTTCACACATAGTAATGACCATCCAAGGGTTATTCACACACAATATTCAGCATTCACCATGCACAGGATTATTCACACACAGTATTGACCTTCCTCAGGCCAAAGGATTATTGCCACACAACTGACCATCCTCAGGCCACAGAATAATTCCCACACAGTTTTGGCCATCCTCAGGCCACAGGATTGTTCACAAATAATATTGACCACCTTCGCGCCACAGGATTATTCACACACAGTATTTACCATTCACAGTCCACAGCATTATTCACACACAGCATAGACTGTTAACAGACCACAGTCAACAGGATTAATCGCACATAGTTCTGACCATTCTCAGGCCACAGGATTGCTCACACACAGTATTGACCATCCTCAGGCCAAGGGTTATTCACACACAGTATTGACGATTCACATGCCAGAGGATTATTCACACGTGGAATTGACCATTCACTGCCCAAGGATAATTCACACATAGCATTGACTGTCACAGGCCACAGGTTTATTCACACACAATATTGAATATTCTCAGGGCACAGGATTATTCACGGTATTAACCAGCCTCCGGCCACAAGATTATTCACAACAGCATTGACCATTCACAGGCCACAGCCTTATTCACACACAGTATTGACCATCCACAGGCCACAGATTATTAACACCCAGTATTGACCATTCATAGGCCACAGCCTTATTCACACACAGTATTGACTATCCTTAGGCCACTGGATTATTCCCACACTTTATTGACTACTCTCAGGCCACAGGTTTATTCACACACAGTATTGACCATCCTCAAGCCACAGGATTATTCTCACACAGTATTGACCAGTTTATGGCCATTTGAATTTTGAACCAACTGCCTTGACAGTTTATAGGTCACAGGATTAACACACAAGGTAATTACCATCCTCAGGCCACAGGATTATTCACGCACAGTATTGACCGTCCTCAGGCCAAGGGTTATTCATACACAGTATTGATAATCCTCAAACCACAGGATTATTCACACATGGAACTCAGAATTCACTGTCCAAAGGATTATTCACACACTGTATTGACAATCGTCCAGCGACAGGATTATTCACACACTGTATTGAACAACCCCAGGACACAGGAATATTCACAAACAGTATTAAACAAACATTCTCAGGCCACATGATTATTCACACACGGTATTGACCAGGCTGTGGTCCCAGGATTAAGGTATACACTGTCCTGACTATCCTCAGTCCACAGGATTGTTCACACACAGAATTGTTCACCCTCAGGCCAAGGGTTATTCACACACAGTATTGAAGATTCACAGGCCACAGGTATAATGACACACCTTATTGACCATCCTCAGGCAACACGATTATTCTCACACAGTACTGACCATCCTGACGTAACACAATTATTCACACATGGTATTGACCATCCTCAGGCCGCAGGGTTAATCACACATGATATTGACCATTCACTGTGTAAAAGATTATTCTCACACAGTATTGACCATACTCAGGCAACAGGAGCAGTTCACAGAATATTCATCAACTCAGGCAACAAGATTATTCACGCACAATATTGACCATCCTCAGGCCGCAGGATTATTCACACACAGCTTTGACCATTCACAGCCCACAGCATTATTCGCACACAGCATTGAACAAGCTCAGGCAACAGAATTAATCACACATGGAACTGACCATTCACTGTCCAAAGGATTATTCACACACTGTATTGACCATCCTCAAGACACAGGATTATTCACACGCAGTAATGACCATCCTCAAGCCACAGGATTATTCACACGCAGTAATGACCATCCTCAGGCAACAGGATTATTCACACGCAATATTGACCATCCTCACGCAAAGAATTATTTACACACAGCATTGACCACCCTACTGCCACAGGATTATTCACACACGATATTGACCATCCTCAGGCCACAGGATTATTTTCACACATTATTGACCAGCCTCCAGCCACAAGATTATTCACTGAAAGTATTGACCAACCTCAGGCTACAGGAGTATTCAAAAACAGTATTAAGCATTCATAGTTCCCAGGATTATTTAAACACGGTATTGACAATCCACAGTCCACAGTATTATTCACACAAGTATTCTCCATCCTCGGGCCGCAGGAGTATACACACACTGTATTCTACTTCCTCAGGCCTCAGGATTATTCACACACTGTATTGACCAGCCTACTTCCACAGGATTTTTGAACCTACTGCCTTGTCAGTTTCCTGGTCACAGGATTATTCACACAAAGTATTGACCATCCTCAGGCCAAGGGTTATTCACACACAGTATTGACCACCCTCAGGCCAAGGGTTATTCACACACAGTATTGACGATTTACAGGCCACAGGAGTGGCGACACACATTATTGACCACCCTCAGGTACCAGGATTATTCATACACGGTATTGACCATTATCAGGACACGGGATTATTCATATACAGTACTGACTTACCTCAAGCCACAGGATTTTTCACACACAGTATTGACGATCCTCAGGCCACAGGATTATTTTTACAAGGTACTGACCATCATCAGGCCACAGGATTAATCACATACTGTACTGACCATCTTCACGCAACAGAATTATTCACATAAATTATTGACCATCATCAGCCCACGGGATTATTCACACACAGCATTGACCATCCTCAGGCCACAAGATTACTCGCACAGTGTTGAGCATTCATAGTTCACAGGATTATTCACACACCAAATTGACGATCCTCAGGCCACCAGATTTGTCCCACACTTTATTGACCTTCCTCAGGCCAAAGGATTATTTCCACACAGAACTGACCAATCTCAGGCCACGGGATAATTCCCACACAGTTTTGGCCATCCTCAGGCCACAGGATTATTCACAAATAATATTGACCACCCTCACGCCACAGGATTATTCACACACAGTATTCACCATTCACAGTCCACAGCATTATTCACACACAGCATAGACCGTTCACAGACCACAGAATTATTCAAACACAGCATTGAACAACCCCAGTCAACAGGATTAATCACACATAGTTTTGGCCATTCTCAGGCCATAGGATTGCTCACACACAGTATTGACGATTCACAGGCCAGAGGATTATTCGCACATGGTAATGACCATTCACTATCCAAAGGATTATTCACACACAGTATTGACCATCCACAAGCCACAGGATTATTCTCACACAGTATTGACCAGCCTACGGCCACTGGATTTTTGAACCAACTGCCTTGACAGTTTACAGGCCACAGGAATCTTCATACATGGAACCAACCATTCACTGTCCAAAGGATTATTCACACACTGTATTGACCATTCTCAAGCCACAGGATTAATGAACACACTGTCCTGACCATCCTCAGGCCACAGGATTGTTCACACATGGTATTGATAACCCTCAAGCAATGGTTTATTCACACACAGTATTGACGATTCACAGGCCAGTGGATTATTCATACAGAGTATTAGCCATTTTCAAGTCACAGGGTTGTTCACACACAGTATTGACAATCCTGACGCAACACAATTATTCACACACAATATTGACCATCCGCAAGCCACAGGATTATTCACACATGGTATTGACAATCATCAGGTCACACGAGTAATCACACATGGTATTGACCATCCTCAGGCAACAGGATTATTCACACGCAATATTGACCATCCTCACACAAAGACTTATTCACACACAGTATAGACCACCCTAATGCCACAGGAGTATTCACACACGGTATTGACATTCCGCAGGCCACAGGATCATTTACACACATTATTGACCAGCCTCCCGCCACAAGATTATTCACTCAAAGTTTTGACCAACCTCAGGCCACAGGAATATTCATAAACAGTATTGAGCATTCAGGATTATTAAACACAATATTGACAATCCACAGTCCACAGAATTATTCACACAAGTATTCTCCATCCTTGGGCCACAGGATTATTCACACACTGTACTGACCAGCCTACCTCCACAGGATTTTTGAACCCACTGCCTTGTCAGTTTACTGGGCACAGGATTATTCACAAAGTATTGACCACCCTCTGGCCAAGGGTTATTCACACACAGTATTGGCCAGCCTACGGCCCCAGGACTAATGAACACACAGTCATGACCATCCTCATGCCACAGGATTGTTCACACATAATATTGTAGAACCACGGGCCAGAGGATTATTCACACACCGTATTGATGCTTCACAGGCCACAGGATTATTCACACACAATATTGACCATCTTCAGGCCAGAGGATTATTCACACGGTATTGACCATTATCAGGACACATGATTATTCATATATGGTATTGACCATCCTCAGGCCACCGGATCATTTTCACACAGTATTGAATATCATCAGGCCACAGGATTAATCACACACTTTATTGACCATCCTCACGCAATAGAATTATTCTCACACTGTATTAACCACTCTCAGGCCGCAGGATTATTCACACACATTATTGACGATCCTCAGGTCTGGATTACTCACATACAGCAATGACCACCCTCAGGCCACAAGATTATTCCCACACAGAATTCAGCATTCATAATTCCAGGATTATTTACACACAGTATTTACCACCCTCAGGCCTCAGGATTATTCACACACAGTATTGACCATTCACAGTCCACAGCATTACTCACACACAGCACAGACCGTTCACAGGCCACAGGAATATTCACACACAGTATGGACCATTCACAGTCCACAGCATTACTCACACACAGCACAGACAGTTCACAGGCCACACGATTATTCACACACAATATTGACGATTCACAGGCCAGTGGATTATTCACACATGGTATTGACCATTCACTGTCCAAAGTTTTATTCACACACAGTATTGACTATCCTCAAGCCACAGGATTATTCGCACACAATATTGACCATCCTCAGGCAACAGGTGTACTCACACACAGTATTGACCAGCCTCAGGCCAGGGGTTATTCAAAAACAGTATTTACTACTCTGAGGTCACAGCATTATTCACACACGCTATTGACCATCCTCAAGCCACAGGATTATTTTCACATGGTATTGACCATCATCAGGCCACAGGATTATTTTCACACATTATTGACCAGCCTCCAGCCACAAGATTATTCACTGAAAGTATTGACCAACCTCAGGCCACAGGAGTGTTCATAAACAGTATTGAGCATTCATAGTTCCCAGGATTATTTAAACACAGTATTGACAATCCATAGTCCACAGGATTATTCACACAAGTATTCTCCATCCTCAGGCCACAGGATTATTCACATACAGTACTCTACATCGTCAGGCCTCAGGATTACTCACACACTGTATTGACCAGCCTACGGCCACAGAATGTTTGAACCCTCTTATCAGTTTACAGGTCACATGATTATTCACACAAGGTATTGACCATCCTCAGGCCACAGAATTATTCAAGCACAGTACTGACCATCCACAGGCCAAGGGTTATTCACACATAGTATTGACCATCCTCAGACCGAGGAATTATTCACACACTGTATTGACAATCGTCAAGCAACAGGATTATTCACACAGAGTATTGACCAACCGGATTTGTCACACACAGTATTGGCCATCCTCACGCAACAGGATGAATCACACATGGTATTGATCATCCTCAGGCCACAGGATTATTCACACGCAGCTCTGACCAACCCCCCCCCCCCCCCCCCCTTAGGCCACAGGATAAATGAAGACACCTTCTTGTTCATTTACAGGTCACAGATTTATTCACACAGTTTTGACCACCCTCAGGCAGCAGGATTATGCACAGATAGTACTCACTACCCTCAGGCCACAGGATTGTTCACACACAGTAATGACCATCCTTAGTCCAAGAGTTATTCACTCACAGTATTCAGTGCACAGGATAGTTCACACACTGTATTGACCAATCTCAGGCCATAAGATTATTCCCACACAGTAGTGACCATTCTCAGGCCACAGGATTATTCCCACACAGTAGTGACCATTCTCAGGCCACAGGATTATTCACACACAATATTGACCGTCCTCAAACTGCAGGACTATTCACACACAGTAATGACAATCCTCAGGCCATAGGATTATTCGCACACAGTAGTGACCATTCTCAGGCAACAGGATTATTCCCACCCAGCATTGATCATTCTCAGGCCACAGGATTGTTCACACACAGAATTGACTACCCTCAGGCCAAGGGTTATTCACACACAGTATTGAAGATTCACAGGCCACAGGATTAGTGACACACGTTATTGACTATCCACAGGCAAAAGGATTATTCACACACTGTACTGACCAGCCTCAGGCCACAGGATCATTCACAAACGATATTGGCCATCCGCAAGCCACAGGATTATTTTCACATAGTATTGACAATCATCAGGCCACATGTTTATTCACATAGTGTATTGACCATCCTCAGGCCACAGGATTGTTCACACATGGTATTGACCATTCACTGCCCAAAGGATTATTCTCACAAAGTATTGACCATCCTCAGGTAACAGGAGCAGTGCACACAGTATTGATCAACTCAGGCCACATGATTATTCACACACAGTATTGACCATTCACAGCCCACAGCATTATTCACACACAATATTGAACAACCTCAGGCAACAAGATTAATCACACATGGAACTGACCATTCACTGTCCAAAGGATTATTCGCACACTGTATTGACCATCCTCACGCAACAGAACGATTCACACAAAGTAATGACCATCCTCAGGCCACAGAATTTTTCACATCCAGTATTGACCAACCTCAGGCCGCAGGATTATTCTCACACAGCATTCAACAACCTCAGACAACAGGAGTAAACACACATGGAACTGACCATTCACTGTCCAAAGGATTATTCACACACTGCATTGACCATCCTCAAGTCACAGGATTATTCACACACAGTATTGACCATCCTACGGTAACAGGATTAATGAAAACACTGTCCTGACGATCCTTATGTCACAGGATTGTTCACACATTGTAGTGCAGATCCTCAGGGCACAGGATTATTCACACAGTATTGACGATCACATTCCAGAGCAGTATTCACACACAGTATTGATGATTCACAGGCCAAGAGTTATTCACACACAGTATTGACGATACACAGGCCAAAGGATTATGCACACATGGCATTGACCATTCACTGTCCAAAGCATTATTCACACACAGTATTGACCATCCTCAAGTCACACGATGGTTCAACACAGTATTCACCATCCTCAGGCAAAAGGATTATTCACACACAGTATTGACGACCCTCAAGCCACAGGATGTTTTGCACACAGTATTGATGATCCTCAGGCCACAGGATTATTTTCACACGGTATTAACCATCACCAGGCCACAGGATTAATCACACACTGCATTGACCATTCTCACGCTACAGAATTATTCACACAAAATAATGACCACCCTCACGCTACAGAATTATTCTGACATAGTATTGACCATCCTCAGTCAACAGGATTATTCACACAACGTATTGACCATCCTCATACTACAGAATTATTCTGACACAGTATTGACCATCCTCAGTCAACAGGAATATTCACACACCGTACTGACCATCCTCCTGCCACCGGATTTGTCACACACAGTATTGGCCATCCTCATGCAACAGGATGAATCACACATGGTATTGATCATTCTCAGGCCACAGGATTATTCACACGCAGCTCTGACCCCCCCCCCCCCCCCTTAGGCCACAGGATAGATGAACACACTGTCTTGATCATTTACAGGTCACAGATTTATTCACACACAGTTTTGACCACCCTCAGGCAGCAGGATTATGCACAGATAGTACTCACTACCCTCAGGCCACAGGATTGTTCACACACAGTAATGACCATCCTTAGTCCAAGGGTTATTCACTCGCAGTATTCAGTGCACAGGATAGTTCATACACTGTATTGACCAACCTCAGGCCATAAGATTATTCCCACACAGTAGTGACCATTCTCAGGCCATAAGACTATTCCCACACAGTAGTGACAATTCTCAGGCCACAGGATTATTCACACACAGTATTGACCGTCCTCAAACTGCAGGACTATTCACACACAGTAATGACAATCCTCAGGGCACAGGATTATTCGCACACAGTATTGACCATTCTCAGGCAACAGGATTATTCCCACACAGCATTGACCATTCTCAGGCCAACAGGATTATTCACACACAGCATGGACTGTCCTCAGGCGACAGGATTATTCACACAAAGTATTGACAATCCTCAGGCCACAGGATTATTCACTCACTGTATTGAACATCCTCAGGTAGCAGGATATTTAACACACACAGTATTGACTATCCTTCGGCCCAACGGTTATTCCCACACAGTATTGACTAACATATGGCTACAGTATTAATGAACACACTGTCTTGATCATTTACACATCACAGGTTTACTTCCACGCAGTATTAACGATTCTCAGGCCACAGCAATATTCAGACGCAGTATTGACCATCCTCAGGGCACAGGATTATTCACACACAGCATTGACTAGCACATGGCCACAGGATTAATGAACACTCTGTCTTCAATATTTGCAGGTCACAGGATTATTCCAACATAGTATTGACAATCCTCAGGCCACATCATTATTCACACATGTATTGACCAGCCTACAGCCACAGGATTAATGAACACACTGTCTTGATCATTTACAGGTCACAGAAATATTCCCACACAGTATTGACCATCCCCAGGTCACAGGATTATTCCCACACAGCATTGACCATTCTCAGGCGAACAGGATTATTCCCATACATTATTGACCATTCTAAAGCCACAGGATTATTCACACATGGTATGGACCGTCCTCAGTCAACAGGATTATTCACACAAAGTATTGGCAATCCTCAGGCCACTAGATTATTCACACACTGTATTGAACATTCTCAGTTCACAGGATTATTCACACACAGTATTGACCACCACACGGCCACAGAATTAATGAACACACTGTCTTGGTCATTTACAGGATTAATGATTACTCGGTCTTCAACATTTGCAGGTCACAGGATTTTTCCCACATAGTATTGACAATTCTCAGACCACATCATTATTCACACACAATATTGACCAGCCTACGGCCACAGGATTAATGAACACACTGTCTTGACCATTTACAGGTCTCAGGATTATTTCCACACAGTATTGACAATCCTCAGGCCATAGATTTTTCACACACGATATTGACAACCCTCAGGCCACAGGATTAGTCACACATTGTATTGATCATCCTCAGACCACAGGACGATTTACGCACAGTATTGACAGTATACAGGCCGCAGGATTACTCACACACAGTATTGAACATTCACAGGCCACAGGATTACTTGCAGAGGGTTTCAGAGAACACCTCTGGGACACCCAGACCAACCAACCCAACCACCCTGTGGCTCAACACTTCAACTCCCCCTCCCACTCCACCAAGGATATGCAGGTCTTTGGACTCCTCCATCACCAGACCACAACAACACGACGGTTGGAGGAAGAGCGCCTCATCTTTCGCCTAGGAACCCTCCAATCACAAGGGATGAAGTCGGATTTCACTGGTTTCCTCATTTACCCTCCCCCCACCTTGTCTCAGTCAAATCCATCGAATCCAGCACCGCCTTCCTAACCTGCAATCTTCTTCCAGACCTCTCCGCCCCCACCCCAGTCTGACCTATCACCCTCACCTTGACCTCTTTCCACCTATCAAATTTCCGACGCCCCTCCCCCACGTTCCTCCTCCCTACCTTTTATCTTAGCCTGCTGGACAAACTTTCCTCATTCCTGAAGAAGGGCTTATGCCCGAAACGTCGATTCTCCTGTTCCCTGGATGCTGCCTGACCTGCTGCGCTTTTCCAGCAATACATTTTCAGCTCTGATCGCCAGCATCTGCAGTCCTCACTTTCTCCACAGGATTACTCAGACAATGTATTCACAACCCTCAGGCCACAGGATTATTCGCACACAGTATTGAACATTCTCAGGCCACTTGATTTTTCACACACTGTACTGACCATCCTCAGGACACACTAGTATTCACACACAATATTCAATATTCCCAGCCCACAGCATTATTCACACACAGTATTGATTGGAACACGGCCACAGGATTAATGAACACAGTGTCTTAACCATTTACATGGTCACAGAATTACTTTCACACAATATTGACTATCTTCAAGCCACAGGATTGTTCACATACAGTATTGAACATCCTGAGACCACAGGAGTATTCACACATAGTATTGAACATCCTCAGGGCACAGGAGTATTCACACATAGTATTGACCAGCATACGGCCACAGGATTAATGAACACACTGTCTTGACCATTTACAGGTCACAGAAATATTCGCACCCAGTATTGACCATCCTCAAGCCACAGGATTATTCACACTCAGTATTGACCATCCTCAGACCACAGGATTATTCTCACACAGCATTGACCATTCTCAGGCCACAGGATTATTCACACACAGTATGGCTGTCCTCAGGCAACATAATGTTTCACACAATGTATGGACCATTCTCAGGCCACAGGATTATTCACTCGCTGTATTGAACATCCTCGGGTAGCAGGACATTTAACACACACTGTATTGACTATCCTTCGGCCCAACGGTTATTCCCACACAGTATTGACCATTCTCAGGCCGCAGGATTATTCACACACAGTATTGACCATTCTCAGTCCACAGGATTACTCACACACAGTATTGACCACCATACAGCCACAGTATTAATGAACGCACTGCCTTGACCATTTACACGTCACAGGATTATTTCCATGCAGTATTGACAAGTCTCAGGCCACAGCAATATTAACACACAGTATCGACCATTCACAGGGCACAGGATTATTCACACACATCATTGACTAACACACGGCCACGGGATTAATGAACACTCGGTCTTCAACTTTTGCAGGTCACAGGATTGTTCCAACATAGAATTGACAATCCTCAAGCTACATGATTATTCACACACAGTATTGACCAGCCGACGGCCACAGGATTAATGAACACATTGTCGTGATCATTTACAGGTCACATGATTATTCCCACACAGTATTGAACATCCTCAAGGAACAGGAATCTTTACACAAAGTATTCACCATCCTCAGGCCATGGATTATTCACACACAGTATTGACAATCCTCAAGCCACTGGATTTTTCCTACACAGTATTGACCATCCTCAGGCCACAGGATTATTCACATACAGTATTGACCATCCACAGGCAACAGGATTATTCTCACACTGTATTGACCATTCTCAGGCCACAGGATTATTCACACACAGTATTGACCATCCGCTGGCCACAGTATTATTTGCAAACAATATTGACATTGCACAGGACACAGATTATTAACACATAATATTGACCATCCACAGCCCACAGGATTATTATCACACAGCATTGACCATCCACAGGCCCACCTTATTCTCACACAGTATTGCCCACCCTTAGGCAAAGGGCTATTGACACACAGTATTGACAATTCACGGGCCACAGGAATATTCAAACACAGTATTGACCATCCTTAGGCCACAGGATTATTCACACAGTGTATTGACCACTCACAGTCCAAAAGGATTATTCACACATAGAATTGACTATCCTTAGGCCAGGGTTATTCACACACAGTATTTACGAATCACAGGCCATAAGATTATTCACAGACGTTATTGACTGCCCTCAGGCCACAGGATTATTCCCACACAGTATTGACCATTCCCAGGCCACAGGATTATTCACACTCAGTATTGACCATCCTCGGGTAGCAAAATTATTCACACACATTATTGTCCAGCCTCAGGCCACAGGATTAATTACACACTGTATTGACAGTACAGAGGCCACAGGAGTATTCACACACAGTATTGACCATTCTCAGCCCACAGGAGTATTCACACACAGTATTGACGAACATACGGCCACAGGATTAATAAACACATTGCCTTGACCATTCAGTACAAACAGTACTGAACATGCACAGGCCACAGTTTATTAACACCCAGTACTGACTATCCACAGGCCACAGTTTATTAACAAACAGTATTGAACATGCACAGGCCACAGATTGTTGATTCACAGTATTGACCATCCACATCACAAAGGATTATTATCACACAGCATTGACCATCCACAGGCCACAGGATTACTATCACACAGCATTGACCATCCACAGGCCACAGGATTGCTATCACACAGCATTGATCATCCACAGGCCACAGGATTGCAATCACACAGAATTGACCATCCACAGGCCACAGATTATTAACACCCAGTATTGACTACCCACAGGCCACAGGATTACTATCACACAGCATTGACCATCCACAGCCCACACTATTATTCACTCACAATATTGACCATCCTTAGGCAAATGGTTATACACACACAGTACTGATGATTCCCAGCCCAGAGCATTATTCACACACAGTATTGACTGCCCTCAGGCCACATTATTATTCACGCACAGTATTGACCATCCTCCATCAACAGGATTACTCACACACAGTATTGATCATCCTCAGGTCAAGAGTTATTCACACACAGTATTGACAATCCTAAGGACATAAGATCATTCACACGCTGTATTGACCAAACTGAGGCCACGGGATTAATGAACACATTCTCTTTACCAATTAACAGGGCACAGGAATATTCCCACACAGTACTGACAATCCACAGGGCACAAGAATATTCCCACACAGTACTGACAATCCACAAGGCACAGGATTATTCACACACAATATTGAACATCGTCAAGTTCAGGATTACTCTGACACACTATTAACCATTCACAGTCCACAGGATTAATCACACACAGTATTGACCAGCATACGGCCACAGGATTAATGAATACACTGTCTTGATCATTTACACGTCACAGGATTATTCCCACACAGTATTGACGATTCTCAGGCCACAGCAATATTCACACACAGTATTGACCATCCTCAGGGCACAGGTTTATTCACACACAGCATTGACTAGCACATGACCACAGGATTAATGAATAGTCTGTCTTCAACATTTGCAGGTCACAGGATTATTCCCACATAGTATTGACCATCCTGAAGTCACAGGATAATTTACACACAGTATTGACCATCCTCAGGCCATGGATTATCCACACAACGTAGTGACAATCCTCAAGACAAAGGATTATTCCTACACAGTATTGATCATCCTGAGGCAACAGGATTATTCTCACACTGTATTGACCATTTTCAAGTCACAGGATTATTCATAAATGGTATTAAATATCCTCAGGCAACACGATTGTTCACACACAGTATTGACCATCCTCAGGACAAGGGTTATTCACGCACAGTATTGACCGTCCACAGCCCACAGGATTATTGCCACACAGCATTGACCATCCACAGCCCACAGGATTATTGCCACACAGCATTGACCATCCACAGGCCACATCATTATTCACACACAGTATTGCCCATCCTTAGGCAAAGGGCTATTCGCACACAGTATTGACTATCGGTGGGCTAAGGGTTATTCAAATACAGTATTTACAATTCACGGGCCATAGGATTATTCGCACACAGTATTTACAATTCACGGGCCATAGGATTACTCACACACAGTATTTACAATTCACGGGCCATAGGATTACTCATACACAGTATTTACAATTCACGGGCCATAGGATTATTCGCACACAGTATTGACTGCCCTCAGTCCAGGGGATTATTCACACAGTATTGAGCATTCACAGTGCACAAGATTATTCACACACTGTATTCACAAATCTCAGGCCACAGGTTAATTCACACACAGTATTGACAATCCTCCGTCTACAGGATTACTCACTCAGTATTGACCATTCACAGTCTACAGCATTTTTCACACACAGTATTGACAATCCTCAGGCCCCAGGATTATTCACACATTGTATTGACGAACATACGGCCACAGGATTAATAAACACACTGCTTTGATCATTTACAGCTCACAGGATTATTCACACACAGTATTGACCATTCACAGACCAGAGGATTATTCACACACATTATTGACCATCCTAAGGCCATTCGATCATTCACACACGGTAGTGACCAACCTCAGGCCACAGGATTAATGAACACATTCTCTTTACTAATTAACAGGGCACAGGATTATTCCCACATGGTATTGAACATCCTCAAACGATAGGATTACACACACACTCTGGGACTCTCTCTCACACACACACACACTCTGGGACTCTCTCTCTCACACACACACACTCTGGGACTCACACACACACTCTGGGACTCTCTCTCTCTCTCTCTCTCTCTCTCACACACACACACACACACATACACACTGGGTCTAACACACACACTAGGACACACACACACACACACACAGACACACACACTGGGACTCACACACACACACACTCTGGGACTCTCTCTCTCTCTCTCACACACACACACACACACTCTAGGACTCACACACACACACACACTCTGGGACTCACACACACACACACACACTCTGTAGGACTCAAACATACACACACACTCTAGGACTCACACACACACACACACTCTAGGTCTCTCACACACACACACACTCTGGGACTCTCACACACACACACACAGGGACTCACACACAAAAACACACACACACTCTGGGACTCATACACACACACACACTCCGGGACTCTCACACATACACACACACACACACTCTGGGACTCGCACGCACACACACTCTGGGACTCACACACACACACACACACAATCTGGGACTCTGATTCTCACACACTGTGGGACTCACACACGCACACACACACACACTGGGACTCACACTCTAATTCTCACAAACTCTGGGACTCACACATACACACACTCTGGGACACTGATTCTCACACTCTGGGACTCACACACACACATTCTGGGACACTGTGATTCTCACACACTCTCGGGGATACCCCCTCTCACACGCACACTGGTATCCCCTCACTGACACATACACACACACATGCTGGGACTCTCAAACACACACACACACACACACACACACACACACGCTTTGGGACTCTCTCACACACACACACACTCTAGGACTCACACAAACACACACACACTCTGGGACTCACTGACACACCATTGACCATTCACAGCCCACAGGATTGTTCACATATAGTATTGATCATACTCAGGCCAAGGATTAGTCACACACAGTATTGACCATTCATAGCCCACAGGACTATTTCCACACAGTATTGGCCATTCTCAGGCCACAATATTATTTACGTACAGTATTGACCATCCTCAGGACATAGGATTATTCCCACACAGTATTGAATATCCTCAGGCCACAGAATTATTCACACACAGTATTGTCCGTCGTCAGGTCACAGGAGTATTCACACACAATATTCAACAGTCTCAACCCACAGGATTATTCACACACAGTATTGACGAACATACGGCCACAGGATTAATAAAAACACTGCTTTGACCATTTACAACTCACGGGATTATTCCCACAGAGTATTGACGATTCTCAGGCCACAGGATTATTCCCACATAGTATTGACCATCCTCAGACCATGCGAGTATTCACACAAAATATACAACATTCTGAGCCCACAGGATTATTCACTCACAGTACGGCCTAGCCTCAGACCCACAGGATTATTCACACACAGTATTGACCAGCATAAGGCTACAGGATTAATGGACACATTGGCTTGACCATTTACAGGTGGCAGAATTATTTCCATACAGTATTGACCATCCTCAGGCAAAAGGATTATTCCCACAAAGTATTGACAATCTTCAAGCCACAGGATTTTTCACACACAGTATTGACCATCCTCAGGCCACAGGATTATTCACACCCAGTATTGACCAGCCTCAGGGCACACAGATTATTCACACCCAGCATTGCCCAACATCAGGGCACAGGATTATTCACGTACAGTATTGAACATCCTCAGGACACAGGTTTATTCCCACACAGTATTTACCACTCTGGGACTCTCTCACACACACTCTGGGACACTGTGATTCTCACACACACTCTGGGACTCACACACACACTCTCTGGCACTCTCTCTCTCTCTCTCACACACACACACACACTGTGGGACTCTCTCTCTCTCTCTCTCTCTCTCACACACACACACACTCTACGACACACACACACATACTCTGGGACACTCTCTCTCACACACACTCACACACACACACACACTTGGACTCACACACACACAAACACACTCGGACTCACACACACTCTGGGACTCACACACACACACACACACATTCTGGGACACTGTGATTCTCACACACTCTCGGGGATACCCCCTCTCACACGCACACTGGTATCCCCTCACTGACACATACACACACACACGCTGGGACTCTCAAACACACACACACACACACACACACACACACGCTTTGGGACTCTCTCACACACACACACACTCTAGGACTCACACAAACACACACACACTCTGGGACTCACTGACACACCATTGACCATTCACAGCCCACAGGATTGTTCACATATAGTATTGATCATACTCAGGCCAAGGATTAGTCACACACAGTATTGACCATTCATAGCCCACAGGACTATTCCCACACAGTATTGGCCATTCTCAGGCCACAATATTATTTACATACAGTATTGACCATCCTCAGGACATAGGATTATTCCCACACAGTATTGAATATCCTCAGGCCACAGAATTATTCACACACAGTATTGTCCGTCGTCAGGTCACAGGAGTATTCACACACAATATTCAACAGTCTCAACCCACAGGATTATTCACACACAGTATTGACGAACATACGGCCACAGGATTAATAAAAACACTGCTTTGACCATTTACAACTCACGGGATTATTCCCACAGAGTATTGACGATTCTCAGGCCACAGGATTATTCCCACATAGTATTGACCATCCTCAGACCATGCGAGTATTCACACAAAATATACAACATTCTGAGCCCACAGGATTATTCACTCACAGTACGGCCTAGCCTCAGACCCACAGGATTATTCACACACAGTATTGACCAGCATAAGGCTACAGGATTAATGGACACATTGGCTTGACCATTTACAGGTGGCAGAATTATTTCCATACAGTATTGACCATCCTCAGGCAAAAGGATTATTCCCACAAAGTATTGACAATCTTCAAGCC